>NW_024609857.1:106441973-106561767 GCF_016920785.2 Ixodes scapularis | reverse complement strand
CGTTGAAACCTCTGGAGTGAATGCAGGTTTTCCACTTCGTCACAGATTTACGACTAGACGATGTAGGTGTAAGTAAGCGCGACACTCCCAGCGCGAACTTGCTATCGACTTTTTCTTCTTTTCTTTCGCAGTATTGGAGGGCTGTCATCAAAACCACTGGAGTCACTGACAGCTTCGGGAAAGCAGGACGTCGTGAATTCCGAACATCCTATATACTATTGCTCGTATACAACCAGTTTTGTTGCGGCATTAGCTGGTAAGAACTTCGCAGAACAAATCAAGAAGCGTGAGGACTGAATATATGATAGACCATGCTCCCCCTTTCTGAAGCTGCCGGCGTCTCCAATTCGCCCTTTTCTGTTAGGCAACACACTCAGTGGCGCCATCTATTGGGCAGACCCGGCACACTTCCGGTTCACGTATATTTGATAACTTTTTACTTATCATTATGTCCTCATAAGAGTGAATTAAGTCTGACATCCCGCAACTCGACTTTGTCGTCTGCGTCGCCGGCCGCCGTTGACCCTCGCAAGTTTTTTGGCCCTATATTTTACAGAAAGGGAGCTACGCTTTGTAATTTTAGAAGAAAAAAAACGACCTGTGAAATACACCTTTGACGAAAAGTTTAGATTGCTACAGGCAGGCGTCGATTTTTACGGTCCAATTTAGATCGAGCCAGGTGACTTGGGACACCCTATATAACGGAAAGATTTAACCCAACGACCTTCCGACGCTTCCGTGCCTTCGGTAGATAAGTGTATTACGCCACTAAACCTGTCTTTGATGTCTCCTTCCAAACGGAAGACTCTACAGCTTCAGGACGAACGAACGAGCGAACGAAAAAGTAGATGATCGAGACCGCCTACACAGTGCACGCGCTCCGCCGTGCTTTTTTTTTTTTTTGGGGGGGGGGGGGGGGGGGGGGGGGGAGAAAACGGATCGAGAAGCCCCTTCGCGTCTCCGGCTGGAAGCCGTAAGAGAAAAGTCCATTTTGTGAAGAAGAGCGTCAGCCCATCGCTGGCTTTCCGTTCTCTTTTAGTTCGGTATGTTTCCCCTCTATTCCTGCGAGTCTTCTTTTTTGTTGTTGTTCTTCTTCTTCTACTGTACACATTCTGCACTTGGGTCGTCATCATCGTTTCTGAGAAAACTCTGGCTTCCACTTTGATGTCCGCGCCTCTGCGCAAGATTGGACGTGCCTTCCCTTCTGCCACCGAATTGTTCTGTGTATCTTGTTTTTTCTCGTTTTATTACGTTTTTATTAAAGGTTTTTCGTTTGTTTTTGTTGTTTTGTGCACACGATTGGCCATCTTTATAGCGTAGTTTAGGTCAGGTGTCTGCAGTCTTTACGATTGCGAAGAACCCCGATAGTGAAATGGAAAGAGAGGGGGGGAGGGCATTTTCAGCTGAATTGAAACGCGCTTTCGGGACATCTAAACTTCCCCGTTTTTTTTTTTTTTTCCAGTCGCCCATAACTCGCGCTGGTCGTTTACGATATATATATATAAAAGTTTTGTGTATCTTTTCAAATCCACCTCTACCGGTTCTGGTTACTTTTAGTCGCCAATCCTCGTTTCCGCCTTACCGGGAAACAAAAATATGAAAGAAGTAGCGTCAACTGTGCTGGGTGGTATCAAGAAGTTTTGCGGTTTTAATGTCAAAGCAAACGCCATTTTTTGTACTATTTGGTTTTGTTCTTATCTTAGTAGACCGATAACCACACCAAATATATGAAAAGATATGACATCTTTTCTGGAAGAACGCCCGTGCGATAAGAGCATGTAACGTGTATAAAAATATGAGCATATTACGGTAACTGGAGCAATACGAACAGAACATTCAGTAGCATAAAGAGAGCAAGTTCAACAAGATAGAAAACATTAGTAAAGGGAGAATAGCCGAAAAGAAAACACGATGTTTTGTATGACCGGTCACTAGAACCACGAGGAAAACGGGCAGGGCATGTACAAAATAAATATACGAAAGACAAAGATCAAGCAAGACAACGGCTAGTAGGCTCTTCGTCGTTTTCCATCCTGTTTTTCTTCTCCCGCGCAGGAGAAAACTCTTCGTGTTTATTTTCTTTTGTCTTTTACACCATTTCACCCTTTCCAACTTCTTCGACGTCTTCCGCCACCACCTGCGCAGATATAAAACGCGGGTCCGTACCCCCTCGATTCACGGCTTCACAACTTGCGTAGCAGACAATGTAGCCTCGCAGGAGGGGATCGAATTCTCTTTGCCTTTGATGTGCGCTACTGTATTCTAGCACGCTCTGGAGGCACGGCTGAAAAGCGCCCGGCGTGAGGCTAAGAGCATCGTCTTCGAGGGTACGGAAGATACTTGTTTTGGTTTACTTGTGGTGGCATGGTGGTCGAGTCCAATCCTCACTTTACAAAGGGGGGAGGTGGGGGGGGGGGGGGGGGGGGGCGAAGGGGAAGTTAAGCCATCTAAGGACTCCTGACAGAGAGAGAAAGAGAGGAACGCGTAAAAGGGGTGTGATCCTCTATTGTTTTGTGAGACCGATGGTCATCGCTCCTCTCGCTCTTTATACCGTCTCCTCCCCTGGCCTCCACGAATATTGGTATGAAAGTGAGAACCGATGAACGATCGATAACCCGTAACCGCCACTTTTTTCTCCGACTGTTCAAGTTTTTCGGTGATGGAGTGTCCGTCGTCTTCATGGCCACCTCTCGCTGAGGTGTTCAAAATTCAGGACATTAAGGAGTACGAAACCTAGAGTTTCAGTGCATACTTTGCTTGCCAAATAACACATAATGTCATATGCAAGAACAGCAAAATCTAACCTACGGAAACACGTCAAGGTAAGCTGGGACACCTGCACTCTGCATTGGCTATACATTGTAACGTTAGAACTAAGTTTTTCTTTCTTTTGAATAACAGGCGTAACACCGGAGTCATAAGGGAACTTTTCTAGATCGCTTCTTTAGCTCCGAATCTCGTAGCGGGGGTAGACGCTGCTACTGAGCATGCGGACCTCTAGCTTTGTCTTCACAATTCCAGGGATCATTTTCGGGGGCCGTAAGCTAGCGGGATGGCGGGTGTGGTTGCAGCGTTCGGTGCCTCGTCAGCTTACAGGTAAATGAGTGCACTTACACTCTTTCTCTTAAGTACTATATTTTATTTTTACAAGGACTACCATAAATGGGGCGTATTAGAAATAAAAAGTAGTGTTGCAGAACATTTTTAAAATATATCAAAATTGTTCATTTGTTTTTTTGGACAAGTGTACGTAAAAAGTAACGTGAAAGTAATTTGTAACGTAACGAGTAAAGTAATCCATTACTTTCCAGCAAAAATAATTTGTAATGGTTATGCATTACATTTCAGTCTCGGAACTTTTGTAATTGTAATCAATTACATTTTTCAAGTAACGAGGACAAGTCTGAGTATGCGTTAGTGTGGGCCAAAAATGGCAAGGAAGAACAATGAAACAGCACTATATGTCAATGCATTCTGATGGGTGGAGGCAAGTTGGGCTGCCCTTCATTTGTAGTTCGAAGACAGCTCCCTCAGACTGGGCTCGTTACTGGAAATAGGACAATTATGGCAGCCTTGCCACATAAATACTGCCGAAATCGCTATGGTTGGTGCTCCCACTGCACGAGCACTTGTGCACCCGAGGGGTCCTCATGAGTAAGGAAGTCGCGCGCGCTAATGCACCATTTTAAAGCTTATCCTTCAGGCGAAAATAGCCACGTGATTGCTCTGTGGACACATTGAAGTGTCATGTATCCTCCTGGCAACGTCACGGACAATGACTCGGTACTATCGAGTCTACGCACGGATGCTAGCGTGTGCTCGAGTCTTATCTGGCTCTACTGCGAGAGGCAATAAATTTGGGAGAGGGGGAAGACGTCGACGTTGGGGGATTGTTGCGTTGAACACTGCGTCGCCTGTCCGTCTCCTCCCGTAGTCCCGCGACACGACACATATGTGTGACATCAAACATTTTGTTGAAAAGACTTCTGCACATGCTCAAAACGCCTTCCTCAGTCGACTGACAAAGGTGGCAGCGCGCAATAGGTAGCCATCGCATGTGTCTAAAGTATATTCTGTCGTCTGTGTTAAAAGGGTCATGAAACGATATCGGGTTGGAATGTTCATAACTTTGCAGAGGCGTACTGGTCCTAGTCTGACGGTTCCATATGCTCGCAAAGACCGCCACTGATTCAGAATCTCCTTTGTCGCGGTTAAATTGCGAGGATAAAAGGGGACTATTTCTTTCAGCCTTGCCTTCGCAAAGCTCGTTGACTTACAATTTAAGAAATACCTGCGCGTCTACTTACACGCAAAACTCTCGAGGAGCCAATCTCTGCGTTCTACGAAATCAGCTCATCGAATGAGGAAGCGAAACACCTGTTGAGACCTAGAAATGAAGTCTGCGCTGTGGTATTACGCAAGGCAAGCATGAGACTTTGCATGGCGCAATGCCAGCGCACACTTCATTTTTAGGTTTAAACGGATCCTCATCGTTCGCTGAGCTCATTTCGTAGATCGCAAAAATCGGCTTTTTAAGTGTTTGGCGGGTAAGTAGACGCGCAGGCATTTCTTAGACTTTCTTAGACTTATCTCCCGTATCTCTGCGTGGTGTGATACATGGGGCATGAAACTAAACACAGCAAAGTGTAATCATGTGTGTTTCACGCGTAAACGTATAAGCCTGTCCTCTTCACATATAACATCAGCGGAAATTTTCTAGGAACCGTACCTAACGCAAAATATTCTGGTGTATACCTTTCGGAAAGCCTTACCTGGGCAAAACACGTAGACTATGTAACTGCAAAATCAACTCGCATGCTTAACTTTGTAAAGAGCAGTTTTGAAGATTGTTCACGAAACACTAAATTGACGTTATACCTAATATACATCAGACATATCTTAGAGTACGTCAGTTTCTCCTCGGATCCTGATCAGGCATATCTTGTTAATCAACTAGGAAAAGTTCAAAACAGAGCAGCTAGATTTATAACGGGCAACTACAATTTTAGATCAAGCGCTAACGATTTGAAAAGAGAATTGGATTTAATCTTATTAGCCCACAGAAGACGTTCCATGCGATTGAAATTCTATCATAGCATTTTTCATAACTACCTTGGTGTAAATAAAAACAACTATAAGCTGCCTCCCCACTTCACGTCAGGAAGGAGACTCAAAAAAAGTAAGAGAGTACCAGTGCAGAACTGAAGTGTTCAAAAACTTTTTCTTTCCTTCCACAACAAGCGACTGGAACTCCCTGCCCGAAGAGTCAATAAACATAGCATCTACATCCCTGTTCTTCAATAGAATATTAAATAGTGACATTTCAGATTGCTTTTGATGTCTTGTTGCTCGTGCCTCTCTTCAAGAACCATGTAAATATTGGAATTTTGTTTTGCGTGTTGATGTCATGTGCCTTTTGTTTTAGTACCTTTGCTGATCTGTACTGGCACCCCCCCCCCCCCCCCCTCGCTATAATGTTTTCATAGGCGCAGCGTGGTACCTTGAATAAATAAATAAATAAATTAATTGTGGGAATGCAACTGCCTACCTGACGACAGTCGAGCGCGGCTCATGGATTTGACACGAGAAATGCGTGAGCACTCGACTTCGGCTCGTAACAACAATCAATGCTTCGGCGGCCACTCGGTTTGGGTTGTGTCCAACCATTGCTGTGATAAGAATAGCCGACCCCTAAAAATTCCTGGAGCTCAGCTCGCGTTTTCTACTTAGCATACCCCAGCTTGTGGCTATGATTAGCGTTGGCGGAATAGGTTAGGCACCAGACCACGTGAAGGTTTGTTCTGGCTCCGAGTTGAGGGGATGAACGATGCTCGTGTTTGTCAAATTGTTTGGCCAACTGTCATTGCTTAAAAAGAAAAACCAAGGAAAATGTATTCAGTTATTAACGATAGAAAGTGATTCTAAGTAGTATGTAGCGCAAGTAGAAAAATTGTTTCATGGCGTTTTCTAGGGGATCGGTGGCCGAATGGGCCAGCGCACACCAGCTTAGAGCACGTGGAGCGAAAGCTCTCGCTGCAGAACCCAGAGATTTAGGGTTTTGATACCTAAGGACCCCG
This sequence comes from Ixodes scapularis, assembly GCF_016920785.2. Classification (NCBI taxonomy): domain Eukaryota; kingdom Metazoa; phylum Arthropoda; class Arachnida; order Ixodida; family Ixodidae; genus Ixodes; species Ixodes scapularis. The sequence continues at coordinate 106,555,690 of NW_024609857.1, read as the reverse complement.
CAACACATTGCGCTGAGACTTGGATAACGACTCTATAGAAGTGTCCTACGCGAGAGCATGATCACTTCGACATCTAATCTTTTATTTACAAAAAAAAAATTAATATTAGACATAAAAAGAAAGCAAGCGTGTTGCCTTCAACTAGAGCCACTAAATAAGCTACGCTTAGAGTATCGGCACTCTGTTCCAGGATATTGTTGTGGGCGCCGCCATCTTGGTGCTTGTGGAAAGCAGCGTAACCGCCGATCGCCATGATTCAACTGTGTGACTTCCTCGGCATTAGATTCGGTGTTAGAAACCTAACGTAATATTAGTTCGCTCTGTCGCGAACTGTTTAAATATTTTTGGAGGACGGAAAATCTTCTCCTGTGGTTTCAGATAAACCGTTCGATAACTGGCAACCATGATTTTAAGTCTCAAGACGGGTAAGTGTCGTTACTCTGAAGGGTAGGTTATATATCGGCACTAGCTCGAAATTTCTTCGAGTTTTGGGATAGTGCAGTCATGTCTCGTTGACACGAACTACGTTAATATTGATACCTCGTCAATAGACATTTTCGGGAATGAACTGGGTAAACAGAGGCAGTTTTGTTTCGTTATTATATGGACATCTCACAGTACGGACGCTTTTGGGGGAGGAGTACGGAGACGTCTATATGACCGAGACATCACTGTATATAAAAAAAAATGATGCGCTACAAAACGATAGATAAACTAGCCAAAAGTAATAACTACGTCGCAAATCCAAAACTTCCCAAAATAAATATTTAAAAAAAAATGTTTTTGATCGCTACCATATAACAGTGCGCTTCGGTGCGTCTCGCGTGTGCTGCGCTGGCCTACAAAAGCGGAGAGCTTGCACCTGGAAGAATGCAAGGCTTAGCGCCTTAAGCTGCAGTCACACTGCTCGTACATCGTGCAAAGATCGCGGTATTTCCAACAGACATAAGAGGGAGATTTAGGGAACCGTTTTTGCACGTCCGATACGGCCCGATGCGCCCTCCGGAACAGACTGCGCATGTGCGAATCTTTTGCGGTAGCACATGCGCAGTTCGTACCGGAGGGCCCATCGTATCGTGACAGACGTGCAAAAACGGTTCCCTAAAGCTCCTTATTAGAGAGCTTCAGGGAACCGTTTTTGCACGTTTCATACGGTACAAGAGCCCTCCGGTACGCACCGCGCATATGCGAGTCTTCTGTGGTAGCGCATGCGCAGTGCGTACCGGAGGGCCCATTGTTCCGTATCGGACGTGCAAAGACGGTTCCCTAAAACTCCCTAATGACGGAATTGTCATCGGACATGCCTTAAGTATGTTCCAGGCATGTTTGGTTCATACACACGTGTGCTTCGAATATATCTGAAGACAATTTTTGAAAGACAAACTTGACGTGATGAGGAAGAAGCACGCCTCAGAGAGTGTCTGCAGACTGTGTCTTCTGTACGATGGATTAGGAATGTGAGTGTGGCATTGAGCTCTGATATTCAATTGCCTTGCGTTGCAAATGCGCCCATCGCCGAAGGAGCGCATTGAAAGAGTGGATGTCGAATATCATCAGTCCGAGCACGGTGGGAAGGCACCCTTGGAGTTGCCGCTTATTCGTTTCCGGAGAAGGATTCCTGTCCACGACATGCCAATGAAAAAATTAGAGAAAAAAATAACAGCAGTGTAGCAATGCTATCAAGCTATGCACCTATAAACAACTGAGTTAAAGAAAGAAAAATGCGAAGGAATGCTGCTTCCGGTTGCTGGTCCTTTTTAGTTGGCGGTCACGTCACATCGAAATAAAAACTTTTTTCTTTTTTTTTTCACTAGAACATTAGTTTATGGAATTGAGCAGCATGGGTGCAGCATACTCATCGGCTAACCGCGTACTAGGGGAATACCCGAGAAGCAACATTCAGGATCGATGAAGCAATCGTCGAAGCAGACGTGCCTGCGGTAGCCACCACGGCTCCTATTGACTGCAGCCGTTTAAAAATCTTCAAGGTCCCGCAGCATGCATAGAACATTCTTGCCTGTCTCGTCTTTTCGTGGAACTCTTCTTTCTTCGTTGAACTATCTATTCGGAATACGTTACCCTTTCCTCGGTTACACTCTCTTTTTTTGCTTTTTACTGCTTTGAAACAGAAGATTGATGAACGAGTGTGTTAGCATCCTGCAGCCCGTGAGGCTAAAGTTCGCCCTGAAGAACCCAGGAAACCTGGTTTGATCTCCGTCCGTCTGCGTTTCGATATCAACGGGCATCGCATACGGGCACGTGTTTCCGTTTTAAATGCTACGCGACGCACTTAAAGCAAGTTAGAAGCCGCCTTTCATCGAAAAAATTGTCCCTTGTTGCCTTCATACAATGTTCCCAAATCTCTAATGCAGAACTATCTCTCTCTATATAAATAGTCACAGCGTTCTATTCTCGTAGCCCTTGCTAGCCGAAAAAGGTACTGTCATGATCAATATAACTTGAAACACCCGATCCAGCCTGTTTTCTTCGTCTGCTGTCCTAACAAGATCTATTATCTCTCAATTTGTCAAGATCCAAAGTATGGGACCTCAACTTTGCAATCCATTCCTGTCGCTGACCACAGTTCTCGGAAAAACTCGCAGGTACGCCAAAGAGGCGTGCATGACTGTTTCAGCTCAAATTGAACGCGACAGAACGCGCGTCATCGCTTCAAAAATGTTTCCCCGCATGTTCCCTTGCATGCTATAGAATCGAATTCCTTGGGTACATTTTTACTGGGACGCCTGAGAAATCAGAATGTCACCGCTGTTAGCACTAAAAAGCGCTGATATAATAAATAAATATCAAGAAATAATATAAAATAGGTGACCAATCGCGATGCGCCAAATACCGTCATAATTTGCTCATCTGTCAATGATTTCAGAGGGTCAACTTCCTTTTTAAAAACCGCATCCCCCTTCATCAAAGTTCATTTGTCATTACTTATATATTGCGGGAGGTTTAGAGAACATGAGTAAACCAAAGTTAATTCTCTGTATTTTCTAATTTTATCAGCAATCCGCAAGTCATTTCTAATATTTACAAAAACGGTATCCAAGTTCTCAAGAGGGAGAGAGAGAGACGAGGATTTTTAATCGATGGCGGTAAACAAGAAGAGCCTCGGGCGAGGAGGTCAGTTCCGGTGTTCCGCAACCGCTCCTGGCGCAAAGACGCATTTAATATGCCCGTTCCCACAAAGGTGTTACGGAGGATGACTGGTCGCAGCGGCAGCCGCCAATCGTCCTCACGCGACTACGCACCACGGTGCTATTCGCAGCAGCTATACTCCGTCTCACCTAACGATGGACCGCATCGGACGCTACCGGCCATCTCAGCCAGTCACACGCTGCGGGCGCGAATCAATTGACTATGTGACCCGCGTACCGCGGCGTCCCTCCCGAAAATCACGTGACGCTCAGATGGCATTGAGTGTCACGTAAAAATGTCCAACGAGACAAAATGCCTAGCGGGTCAAAATGTTCAATGTTGGATGTTTTGTCTTCATTGACATTTCGTCTCGTTGGACGTTTTGATCTGGTTGGACATTTTTACCTCTTTGGACATTTTGGCTCGTGCATCAGGTTTCCTATTGGACATTTTGACTCGACGGATATGTTTCTCGTTGGCCAAATTTACCTGGCTGAAAATTTTGCCTTGGTGGACATTCTGACATCTGGATATTTTGCTGATGTGAACATTTTGATCCGCGCATCAGGTGGCAAACATTTTGAGTCTATTAATATTTGTTTTTTCTTGTTGGATATTTTTACCTGGTTGAACATTTGGACTCGGTGGACATATTGCCCTTTCTTGACATTTTGTCCTTGTGAACATTTTGACTGGATGGACATCTTGTCTCGTTGAACATTGTGACCACAAATGTACTGCCTCGTATTGGCTCCGGTGGCTCGCAGCGTCGTCCAAGGTCCATCGCATAGTGAAACGGAGTAGGATGCTGTTCGTTTCTTTTCCTCGTACGACTCCACGTTGCCAAAGCTTCGGCGTCGGCAAGGTCAAATCGCGCCTTGACTTTTTTTTTCCTCTAATCCGGAGTCCCCAGTCACCCTCTTCGATACTTGCGTGGTGGCGTCCCCGGAAGGGCCAAGGTGCGCCCAGCCAGCGCGGCTGCTTCTTCGTCGTCGTCTTTATTGTTTTTCGTTGTTTTTCCTTTCCTCTTAATTATTTCTTTTAGATGGCAGGGCGTACGAAGAGAGGCTCCTTGCGTTCGCTGACTACGGCGCTCAGGAATGCGGTGGCGTCGTCCGAGGCCGATGTTTATAGAGGGGGACGGATTCGATCCGCGCGCTCCCCGTTCCTGTTCGGCCGGCCCGGGCCAGGCTTCATTCTTATTTCTGACACTTTTCTCGTTTCGGCAAGGTTGGATGTCGTCGAATTCAGCCTGTTGTCATGTTTTGAACCAGTGTTGTTGTTGTTTTTTTGTGTTCTTTCTTTCAGGGATAAAGGTACGTTGTTTGAAGCTTGAAGCCACGAATCGGGGGGGGGGGGGGGGGGGGGGGGGGGGGGGGGGGGGGGAGTTCGTAACAGAAGGGTTCACGCTTGTTCCACGTCACGGTAGGAAACTAGCTTGCATCATCTACCCCGAGTCCGTTTTTGAAACAAAATTCGGAGGCTTATGCGGAGAGCAAGTCGTCTGCTTCTTACGCAGGCGTTGCGATGACGTCAGAATGACGCCAAACTCTGATTGGCTTTGGTTTCAAGGATTAAGGATAGCGGGTAGACCTCAATGCTAGGTGCCTTGAGGTCTACCCCCGAGCAAGAAGAAACAGACGAACTTGCGCTCCGCATAGTGCCAGATACCTTGAAAAGAAATTAATACTTATGTATTTATTTATTTGTTTATGTACTTACGTTACCCTCAGGGTCATGTTACATTAGAGAGGGAAGTGGGTGTTAAATCGCAATGTTGAAAATTTCTTCACGAAATCTAACGGCGTCCTCAATGGTAGCGATGTCCTCAGCAAGCTCATTCCAGTTGACCATTACGCCAGGAAGAAGAGCGTTTAGATGTGCTGTAGAAAAAGCATCGCGGCCTGGCTATTTTGTTACGATGATCTAGTCTAGGCGAAGAATAGGTTGGCGGAGAAAGAAGGCACTAATTTAGCCCTGATGAAAGAAAAGTCTGTGCAGAAGGTAAAGATATAAACTTTTTCGCCTAGCTGAAAGTAGTAGCAGAGAAAGATTTGACTGTGTTAAGTAAACGCTGGCGAAAAGTGAATAATCAGACAGAATGAATCGGGCAACACGGCTTTTAACTGACTCAATACTGTCCGTTAATGTGTAGGGTGTCTGAAGTCGCCAGGTTCAATCTAAAATGGACCGTGAAAATCGACGCCTGCATGAAGCAATCTAAACTTTTCGTCAAATATGTATTTCACATAAAATTACAAAGCGTAGCTCTCTTTCTGTAAAAAAATAGGGCCAAATAACTTACCAGGGTCAACCGCGGGCGGCGACGCAGACGACTGAGTCGAGTGGCGGAGCGCATTTGGCGCACGAATTGATACATGGCGCTACCTCCTTATCGAGACTGCTGGCGACGACCGTGATTTTCTGGAATGAAGACAATCTTTTTGTAGTGTACCTTTGGTTTAAAAATAAATCCGGACAACAAAAGCAAAACTTGAAGTCAAAAACACTACGGAGTCATAGCTACGAAAGCTCTAACGACATTGAATAAGATTTACAAAAGAGCCGATCAAGAAGTAAAGTACAAATTACTTTGTAACCCATTACACTTTCCCGCTCTGCATTGTGGTTGGGTTTCCTAAACAAAACGGGTTCCGTAAGCACGGCAACCTCCACGGAAACTTATGTGCGTTTCTAAGCTCCATAAAATGTCCCGTCGATAGCTCAGTTGGTAGAGCGGTGGACTGTAGAGGCTCTCACTTGCGGATATCCATAGGTCGCTGGTTCAAATCCGGCTCGACGGACATTTTTTTTTGCTGGGTGGCGTTAATTTGTTCTTTTGTCTTTTACTCATGCATCGTTGCTTTCTTATAAAGTCAGTGCTTGTTGCCAAACGCAAAGGGGGTGGATGTTCGCGATCACTGGACTTCTTAGGACCGTTTTGCAACGTAACGCGGTTTGAGCTCGGTACATGCGCAGTGGCGATGACGCTATTTCAACTATGTGACGTGTTGGGCTAGTTGGTTTGAGGTGAACTTCTTGGGAAGATACAGCCACAAAGAAACTTGGACAAGAGTAAAGGAACAAACACGAGAAAACATGTCGTGTTTGTTCCTTTAGTTTCTCGTGTCTTCGTCGATGTTATCGATGCCACAGGATAAGGGCACTTCCATAGATTAAATAATTTTGACAACAGCTTCGAAAGTAACAGATATTGGGTTTATACAAGGAAGGTGGCAGGGCAACTGGTGGTAACAACGCAAGAGGACTGCTAACAGTAAACTACACAGAAAATATACGGTATTATTTAGGACTGAAGCACACCAACTAATTTCCTATGGAATTTTAAACTCATTAGTAAGTGTACGTGGGAACGCGGAACATGACTAGCAAGTTGCGAAAATTGACGTGGGTTATTGAGTAGTGGAAATGGAAAGGCTTCCTGGTGAAATATAAGTTCCTGTAGCCCAAGCATGCCTCCGTACTCAATTGCACATTCGTTATACCTATCCCAAAATACAACTTGTGTTTTTATTTTTAGCTCTTCAAAAACGGCTATCTTATTTTTTGCTGCGTGATTTTAGCTGTTGCGAGTACCATGGGTTACAACATCTGGAACTTATGGGGATGCTTGGAATATATTTCTCGATCAGTTCTAACAATTTGTTACTGAATTTAAACCAAGTTTCGTTCATATGCCTACCATCAAAGTCGTCAACCAAAACCTAAAAGTAATTCGAGAATTCTACCTTAAACTGTTCATAATTGCCTTTGTTATATAATCTTTTTTTTTTAAGTATATCTAATAAGTTTTGGCGCCTAAAATTAAAGGTCTTGTATTACACCGCTTTGTGGTCACTTACGCCTTCGAAACCAGACAGAGAGACGATACATTCAAGGTGGCTGGTTAAAATTAATCTTTGAACATGTATCCGAGCGGGCAACGAAACCTTCCGAGAGAAATCAAAATCTAGACAGAGATTTAAATGAAATCAGGATATGAACTAGGGGGCCAATACAAACATTACTGTCCAAATTTCAGTCAATATTTGGAAGATTAAATTTCCCTACTAAAAGAACAGGAGGGTCAGGGTGCTATGCATACAAGGTGTGTAGGTCGTCATGTAGAGAAGGCACAAAACAAAATAACGCATTGGATAGCCGGTAGCAGACGCCAGTTAATACCCCATTCGTACGCTTACAAAGGTACCTTTAGCTAAGGGACCTTTACTCTCTGCGGCGAATCGATTCGCAATCCTCAGCGCGTGGCGTTTGCTCGCTATCCAAGAGCACTGGTTGATTTGCCGATGTCAACCACTCACTTCGTTATATTCGTCGCAATTTTAAGTCTGCCCCCTCTAACCTTAAACTTTTCCTTTACGTCACGCTTGTTCATCCTAAACTAAAGTAAGTTCGCCCTAAAATAAACTACACTAGAGACGAAAACTAAACTTCAGCTATCTGGTACACATATCAGTCTTTTTTAACTAACGCAATCGAACCTGTCAAAATCGTGCTGCACGATTTATTCTTTCTAATCATTCTCTCTCTTCTAGCGTCACTGCAATGAAATCTCAATTAACTCTTCCCGATCTTTCCGTTCGTCGCAGAATTTACCGTCTTTGCCTTCTTCATAACATTTATTATTCGGAACCATTACGGCAGTCTCTCCTCAGACCGTCCAGCTTTACCTATGCAAGACTTGATCATTCATGCAAGATTGCCCGCAACAAGACCATTTCAACAGCCCATCAACATTCACTCCCATTGTCGACTGGAATGTTTTTTCCCGATGACATCGTCACCATCACCAATAACGCTAAATTTAGAATCGTACTAACCAAGCGCTCACCTCTTGTAATGCCCCTCGGGGACCTGAGGGTAATTTTAAATAAATACAGACCTATATTAAAGGTACCTTTATGCTGGCCGTGTGAATAAGGTATTAAACTGATTCAAAACCACATTTAAATAAATCCAGATTCCTTCCAATTGTATTGGACACGAAAAGAAGTGTGCTTTGGATACTTCCATGCACACATATTGAGACACCGCCGTACTACGACGATCGTTCAGATCACGTATATAAATAATAAAGATAGTGTGACTCGGTAATGGTTCATTGTTATCAATATCAGGATGAAGCCAGGTCTCAGAGATTAGTAGTATCTTAGCATCTCACGTAGAAAGAAGAGAACACGGTTCATCGTGCTTTAACATTAAGCTGCGCGCATTTTAATACGAGACTTCGATGGGAGAGCTCACAGCGGAGTCACTTCTGCTCCCACTACCTGCGCGGGCCTACGCGGGAATCTGAACTAGGGAATCTGAGCCTGCGTCGTAATTGAAGATCTTAGGACCCATGTGCAATTGGTCGAATCGAAACTTAAATGAACGAGCCTGTTATTTAGCGAACGAACGACGTTTTTTTTCAATCCACAAACATGGCCAGATTCAGTGTCAAACTTACTTGGCCATAAATACAATGGGGTCATTAATATCAAGATTGATTTCTTTATATTCAACACCGCATTGACTGCGAATGCTTAACCGTTTCAGGCAACAAAAACGTTACATTACAAATGGGTTTTCTGAAGCCCACTTTGGACATTATAAACCATTGACGTTTCCAAATAGGTCTCCAGATTTTTATTAGTACAACTACGGTGCGCGAGCTTACGACGCCTAGATTGCGGATCTACTAGAAAATTTGCATAGTATTTTTTTTTCAGTTTCCACCATACTTGGCAAATTAACAACACATACTATTATTATCAAATGAGTATAGTTTATGTATTGTCAAGTACGCCAAATAAATGCGGAAAGGACACGTTACACCATTCGAATTGAAGAGATAAGGCTACTATAATCATGCTGGAACGTAAAGTCGCTCCTAAAAATGAAGAATGTACTAATTAAACTTGAGGCTTTCTAAAGCAAACTATAATGATAGCCATATGGCATTAACAATTTTTATCCAATAATGGCGTGAGTGTTCTTTACAACTCGGAGTATATATTTTTTTTCCTCCTCAGTATTTTTTTTTTTCTTCCTGAATCCTAATTGACAGGACGATTACTTTCGCGAACAACTTTTCCTGGAGTCCTTTCGTACAAATATTCGGGTTTGTTTCAATTAACTTGGCGAATGCCTAAAAATAAGCATGTCACTCACGAATCCGCAGCACCAAGAGACCGTTATTTTATTTTCTTAGTGCCAGGGCAAATTTACCACAACAAATAAAAGGCAAAACTTGCGAAATGCACACTATATAATTATATAGTTCGACTTGACTATTTACTGCAGCCATTATTTTCTATAAGAGGCCATGCTGCGTCCAACCTGATCGCGGGTTGCCATATAGCTGTGTATAGAGAACAAGCCTCGAGGCGTTTCCGCTCGTTGGGTTGTGAACCTCGAAAAAGCTTCTTTCGCATCCAACACGTGTTTGCTGCACAAACATGTACAACAAGTCAACGAAAGTCAAGGTATAGACGATTGCAAGCAGGATATGTGTGGTCATCGGCATGTTTCTGCTCGTGAGCGCAAGCACGGGAATTTTAAAACTGCAAAAAACTACTTTCAAGGGCATGTTGTTCGCCCGATTGCACACATACAATTTCGGTAAGAATGCACCGTTACAATATCTACAAAATCAAAATAAACCTGGCGTGCGATCGTCATACATCGAATGATTTACGTCTCATACGCGAGAAGGCTGAAAGTTGTAACGGCCAGAAGCACCACCACCTAAAAGCTTTCCCCTTCCCCTGATCATCATCATCATCATTATCGTCACTAGTGGATGCGCGCAGCGCCACCTAGTTTACGTCAGCTTCGCCGCGAACGCGTCATGCAGCGGCTCACAACAAGCGGAATGCTATAGCGCGAGGCGACACAAAAACGGACGCGTCTGGCGCTCTGCTGCTACTCTCGTCCAGCGTGCGTTTGCCGCTTGGGGCGAGTCGGTAATCAACCAGCGATGACATCATGCACGGGCCATCTCCTCTAAGGTGGTGTTACCAGAAGGCCGCTTCTGGAATTGTCTACGTCAGCAAAGTTCCGCGCCGACCGCGCTTAGACAAATGCTCCGCGGTGGAAAAGTTAAAAAAACCTCGCCGCCCGACTTCCTTCAGCCAATCAGGTGCTGGAGGTTAGAAGCTCCGTGCCCCTCCACTTTGCTACTGGACGGTATAGAATAATTTCGTCACTGGAGTCGTGCCAGGAGGACGCGCGTCGCGCTCGGTCCCGCCTTTCCAGTTTCGACGGCATCACGTGAAAAGAGAGAGTCGGACGTCTGGAGCGTCACCCAAGAGGCTGCTTCTCAAAACTATGAACCCTGTCTCGTCTGGGACTCTAAAGAGGTCGCGAGCACTGTCAACACGCGGGTGTGATTACTCGCTAAACCGCCGAGAATATTTATGTGTGTCCCCGGCGCTTCAAGGTTTTAGGAGCATTCGTCAGGTCGTCGCATTCGAAATTTCCAAGTAATGACGGCTATTTTTCTACCGCTGTTACGAGCAAACGCCAGACTGTCGCGTGATGCATGTAACTACTCTACAACTAACATTGTGTGAGCAGCGCACGTGCCGGTCGAAACTGAGATCACTGCTATGCCCATGCGGACTTCTTATGCAAATATTCGAAGCGGGAGTTTGATATACACGAGCGCATAACACTGCGTAAATGCACAACATATACGGCGAGCAAGTGCTCCAAAATGCGTGTGTAGGCACGCATGGGGAACACGCCGACCACTGGTCAACGCAGATCACGCGTACGGAGCGCGGGGTGACGAGACGGCCAAGCGCGCGCCGTCATTGCTTGAGATCTGGGAGAAACAAAAGCACGGTGGGCGCGTGTAAATGGTAAACAACCGCGCGACGTGCGCAAGGACCAGACCAACTTGCAGGTCGTATGAACGCTGCCCGTTTCACATGGTGCCGATTAATACAGAGGGGGACACTGTGAACGAAAGCACGCAATCACCAGTTTTAATTGTTTCTTTTTTTTTTATCTTAATAGTAAAGCCTACAAAAAAAAAAAAAAAAACATTAGGGTGCTCGAAAGTCATCCTACAACCGCGCTTAGACAAAAATGTCTAAGCGCTCCAGACGTCCGACTCTTTTTTTTTTTTCGCACGATGCCGTCGAAACTGGAAAGGCGGGACCGAGCGCGACGCGCGTTCTCCTGGCACGACTCCAGTGACGAAATTATTCTATACCGTCCAGTAGCAAAGTGGAGGGGCACGGAGCTTCTAACCTCTAGTCAACCCGGTAAATTACGGCGTTTATGAATACTCTGCCAGAATAAAATGCAGAAAATCGCCGATGTCGTGTTCGCGTTAAGCCTGTCCCGCAATGAACATCCGTGCCACGGATGGGAGGTAATCGCGCGTACGAGAATTTGTTTGCTCGTCCACCGCTTCATGGAAGCCATTACGCAACACCGTCGCAGCAAAAAAAAAGAGAGTCGCTAAGCATACAAGAAGTTTCACTATATATTTGTTGACAGACGGCGCTGGGAAGACTGAAGGCGCGAGCTCATGGCCTTGGAAAGCGATTGCACTATACTCGAGCTGCCCTCGGGATGATTGGCATTCTCTGCGGTCGAGGCTGTGGTAAAATACTGTGCACCGCAACGGATCTGTATTAGCAGCGTGTGCGACCGAAAGCGTCGCTGTGGTCGAAGTTCGCGATTGGCAAAACCATACCTTCCTGTACTAAAATAATGCCTTCCCAATCGCCGGTTCACGGCGAAGCAAATCCTCCCAATCACGGCGATTCAAATCCTGTTCGTGACGTCACGAAACAAAACCATAAGAGGGCGCCACCGAAATATCTCGGCGTTAATAGCCACTGAGAGCTTAAGACACGCAGTGTGTGGCATATAAGGAACACGCTTCCTGTTTCCTGATTGGTTTTTCGCCGCTGCTATTGGACGATGGCGCAATCTCATTGGCTACGGAGCGATGACAAGATGCCGTGTACTCGCGACACGCTATGCTCATTTTAAGCTCACTGTGACTATACGGGAGCCGAATCGCTCGGCGTGTTGAAGAGCACAGAAACAATATGTACAGTGTAATATTATTTCCCGCAAAAATAAAATATGCATCGCCGAACGTTCATTCTCCGTTCAAATGATATTGCTAGTGGTGCGAACGAGATGTCAAATGTTTCAGAACCAATTGTCTATTTCGAAAGTTATAAGTGATTTCGTGAAAGTTTCTGTGTAGAGAATGGGGCTCGTTTCGTCTGTTTTCGGCCACCGACGCCATTCGGCTCCGTCTATAGGCCTTGGCGTCGCTGATCACCAGGGCGAAAAATGCTGAGTCACTCAGCAGTTGACGCATGCGCAGCGTCGGATATGCCGCACAGCAGAGAAGGAGCGCATGTTCAGAAGGCGTTCCACAGCCCAGCAGACAAGGATGGCAACGCGCAGAGGGCGATGTTCGCAAAGGTTTCATCGGCCGCCACTTTCTACTTGAAGATTTCTGAAAATCATTTCTAATGTTTTAATAAGATAACGGTTGGTTCTGGCACTACACTTGGGCGAAAAATGAGCGTTCGGCGATAAGTTGTCCTTTTTCCTTTTCTTTTTTCGGTAAAAAAGGAGCAACCATGTGAATGTTTTGGGGGGACACCCTGTAGATAAAGAAAAAGTACGTCGTTGTAACTTTTTTTCTTTTTTTTATAGGAAAAGGACGAAGGCAGGAAGTTACAAAAAAAAAAGCCTGCTTCAACTCTGTTTGGTGTTTGTCAAACTTTTCTTCGCATTCTTAACTCGCAGCGACAAATACGATGGATTGTGTAGATTCTATAGTCGAATACACGTCAAGAAGGTGTCAAGTGAACCCCACCATGTACCCAGCTGCAACGTCGAATTCCTTCGCGGACCAACCAGGAAAACAAGTAAGTATAGCGAGTTATGTGTCGTGAACACAACGTATCGGGAAGCAACCACTTCGTAAGCGCGAAGGAACAGTGATTGGCGGTAAGGCGGGTGTGGGAGGTGCTTCTGGAGCAATCTTAACTTGTTTTTGACTACACGCGGTTCTAAACGTCTGTGTCGGTCAAAGCGTGGATAAAGTTCGAACTCCCCCCCCCCCCCCCATTTCCCGTGCCGAGCGGTGCACTGTGAGGCCCCCGTGAAGAATTCTAAGATTTTCTGGGGACGTCTATTGATGTGTGTTGCTCAGCATCATTGATGTAGATATTGCATCGATAGCAAATCAGCATTTCGCTGGTCGTAAAAAGTTTGCTGCTTCTGGGTATTTCCATCCGCTCTCAGCGTAACTGATTATCTTGGTAGGTTGCTTACCCCATTGAGTCATTCAGTAGTCGGTGTCGTGCCACGTCAGTGTGATATTTTTGATCCTAGTATGCGTTAATGAAGCGATGACAGCCTGTTACTTTACACTTGTTTTTATTTTAGAAGCGGGCGTGTAATTAACGCGAGTCTGTCATATTGTTGGTCCATCTTTCTCTGAATAATCATTAGGCTCATGAAATGCGAATTATTTGTCTTCGATAGAACCTATCCCACCAGCCTAGAGTGCCTTCATATACACGCGCGCTTTTGCTTGAGTGGTGACATCTCAGCCATTTTACCGCCCAATCGTTTTTTTATGCATTTTGAAGTGCGCGCAATCCGGTGTCATTCAGCTCGAGCGCGTAGCTTTGGCTAATGCATAGACGCCATTTTACCGCTCAAGTCACGCACCGAGTGCGCGAGAGCGTCACGCGCTGTGCATTCAGGGCAACAATGGATGTCTTCACCCTCAGACAGACAGACATGCAGGCACCCTACACCAGCCAGTTTAGCTGCGCCACCATTGGCGCAATACATCGAAGGAACTTCAGCCTTTCTGCAAGTGCAGCAACCTCGCTGCAAGTCTCCGCGTGCAGAGCAAGAGACGACACGAGCCGTCTCACGCACTGCCACCTCCCTCCTCTCATCTAAAGTTATGACGGCTTCGCGCATGCGTCGAGCGCTTGGTGAGATCGGTCTATTGTTTGTCTTGGTGGCATGTGAGCACTGCTCGTGCCTCAGAAATAAAAGCCCGCGGAGGTTCTGAGGATGGGGAAAAGAAACTGCACTTTTTGTTATTCACCTTTCTATGCCGCCAGAATCAGTGTGCTTATTTCTGTATCGTCGCGCGATATGCTGCATCGTCCATCAAAACCAGTCCTTCAAGTATAAGCGACGAGATATTTTGGTGGCACCCTCGTATGATTATCTCTGGTGACGTCATTACCTCGGCAACAACAGGTTCGACGGTGTTTGTAATTAGCCTGGTGGAAGCGTAAAATCATTGCGCGCTGAAACCAACACTGCCAAAACCGCCAAAATTGAAGTCTTCGATTTCTCTCATTTCCGTTGAAGAGAAAGCTTTTGCTGACATCATAGTCAGCATTTGGCCAGTCGTGGAAAGCCGATCACAGCGACACTTTAGATCGTGCACATCGCCAATAGATTCACCCAGCCAAAATTGGAATTCTTTTTTCCCGTGCGCTAGGTCCCATGCGCAAGAACGGAAGACGTGCGCAACCAAGCGCTTGTGATACCTTCCACTGTAAGAGTCGCATGTATTGACACAGACCTTCGTAATCGCCGCAGATTCTCTACAATATTAAGCCTTTACAGGCATTACTGACATCACACGGTAAACGGCGATCCTTATATCTCTGCAGGGGAGAAATGTCCCCTGTATAGCTCACTGTGGATGGCTTCCTTTCTCTGTGCCACGCACCGCGGCGTGGGCGCGCGTCGGCGGTAGCACAAGTCGCCATCGGCCGACTTTGAGCGAACCGAAAGAGTTGCGCCCGACTGTGATAGAGATCGCTGTTGTCGTACCATATGCGGGACGGGTATTCCGGACCACGTATTCGGCTTACTTTTCGCCGCCGCAGCGTTTTAGTGTTGAGGGAACTTTCAGCTGCGAGTTCGTAACAGGGAGCTTCTGCTCTTTCTAGAGTGTTCCGCAATCTTCGCCATCTGTTGTCTGGGACAGTGTGACGTCGTTGTGCGCGTACTTCACAGCGTTCAGCTTGGGTTCTTTGTTGCTGCTAGACGCACCCATTGCTGTTTCAGTTATATGGGGCTTATTTATTGGTTTCTGTTACGTGGTTTTTCAGTTTCAAAATTTTCTGACGAAATCAATTGAAATGCTATACATACATCTTTTCCGAGAAAATATTGAATTGCAAAAATGGCACTTCATCTACTTCTTTGCTGTGGTATAGGTGCTTCCCGCGTTCGCACCAATTTGTCATTGGGAGAACGAGTTTCATTATACTCGAGAGACATCCTATTCTGTAAAGCCTGGGGGTCACACTGATCATGGACAAAAGACCGCTTGCAGATGCCAGTCAGCGCAATATCCGTGGTTCGAATGCCGCATGCCCTTGTCATGCGGCATTCGAAGCACTGACCTCTCATTGACTCGCATTCGAATATGTTTGCAGACTGTCTATTGTATGATGTATAAGTGCATCATACAATACGTAAAACGCATGATGAGTTCGCGAAGAAACTCTGTCGCGCGGCATTCAAACCGCCAATATTGCGCTGACTCGTGTATACAGACTATATTTTGAATGATGTATTAGTGCGTGACCTCGGCTTAGGGGTATTGACGAGGTGTATGACTATTAGTACAGGTTCACTCAATCTTTTATTATTGCCGCTAGAGTTCACGATAATATCTCCATGCCAGGTAACTTTTCAACATTTCAATAGAGAAGGCACAAGCGCGCTTACGACACCGACCGATGGACTACCACTAATATTCAAAAAGCGGAAGCACATACTGGAGCTTTGAACAGGTGCCCGTACCTAAACCTTGAAAAGTACGAGTACGTGTTCGAAGCTCAGAAAAGTATTTTCTACATTATCAGTGATGTACAAGCATGCTTAAAAATACAGAGGCCAGCATGCATTCTTTATGGTCCAACACGCGCTTGGCGCCCCTCTAATTACAACGTTTTATTTTCGCACCTAAATACCTAGATATGTCTCGTCTTCAGCCTGTTGCTCGATGTCACGTTGTGCTCAACGAGCAAGGTTTTTTTGGCTATATTTGTTTCAAGGGTCTCCAGATTACAAGAGCCTCAATTTGGCCAACGCAGAGCTAGCTACAACTCTTTTCTGAGCCGCAGGTTTCCGTTTCTTATTACGTCCATCCCTATGACATACCCTGAGTAAAGAACATCATTCAATCCACGGAGTCTACGCGGCCTTAGCAAACCGCTTGAATTTATCCCGCGGGATTATAATGCGAGTGCTCGCTTTCCAATGGACAGATTAGTGGACCCTACAAATTGCGTACGCAATATCTTTGCGTACGCAAGGAAATTGCGGGTCGGGAGTGTGCATGCGAAGAACGCAATAGAAGGGCTAGTGTATACGCACGCAGTGTTGGGAATTTTGCCTTGTGGGCTACCGGGCTTTGCGGGAAACTGTCGAGAGATCTCGGGCCCAGCGAAAGCACAAATTTCAAGATGGTGGTTACGTCGACTGGCGAAGCAAGGGCGACGTGGTGTTCCCGAAGTTCAGTGTTACGTGAATTACCGTGCTGTTCAGCTTGGCAATTCTTTCCGAGACCTACCGCGGTCGAGTCAGATCGTCGTGCAGCCGAAGTGAGTGAAAATAGTGAAAATCTTCACCGCTCGCAATGTGCGCGAACGCTGCGATCTCCCCATCGCAACGCCTCTTCGCACAGTTCATCGCCGACGGACAAACGACTCAAAAGAATCGCCGATGTTGTCGCTGTGCACTGGACATTAGTATAGTCATGGATTTATTCCCGCGATAGCATCGATAAAAGGTGCCACTTCCACGAAACGATTGACGGAAGCTCCGGGATGGAATTTGGCGCACTCGTGCTCGTGGCCTCCGTACACCGTAGAAAAGCGCGCTTGTCCAGGTAGCTTGGCTATGGTTTAATTTGAAATAAAATTATCGGAAACGTTTCATTTTCAATTTCTCTTTTGAGAGGCATGGTGGCTCTCTAAGCACACGGAACTCTACGGCTCTGGCAAATGTAACCAAGACCGTTCGGTGTTCACTCGGAAACGTAACGCACAACTAAAATCGGTCCGAGCAGGTCGTTTTGAGCGTACACTATATTATTGCGTACAGCGTACGCAAGAGCCAGCAACGCTATACTAAAACTGTCTAACGAACCGTAAGAACGACGAGGAGAAATCCCGCCCTCTCCCCTTTCGCTTCTCCATCTCGACGCCGCGTTCGAAATGTGTTGGCGAAGCGAATCTCGGAATCCGGGCGGTTAGCTCATCCGCACGTGGTCCCTGCATCCGACGACGGCGCGTGGCCCGACCGGCTTCCTCTTAGTCACAGGGAGCACGTAGAGACAGCTCCCGCGCGCGGCTGTCGTCTCAGCTTGTGGATGGAACCCGCGGGGCACGTGCTGCGGGCACGCCTCATGTGCCAAGTCGGCAAGCCGCCGCTCGGTCGCACCATGTGCGTGGAAGGCGCGGAATGAAATGAACAGCGAGTTAAACAAAAAAAAAAAAAAAACAAAAAAAAAACAGCCCCTCCAAGCGAGAAACGGTCGCCCGCCCGGAAACGGGGGCAAGACGCGAGAAGGGAGACGAGAGTTGGGGCGATTCAAGTTAGCCCAGCGAGCGCGTGCCCTTTTCTTGGTGGGGTGGGATCTCCCCTAGATACACACGGAAGGAAGAGTGCGAGACCAAATTAGCGAAGAATATACTCGTACAGCGAGCCCCAAAAAGCCGTGGTCACCCTCCTAAGACATCGTACAAACGACTGTGTGCAGACACCCTGCCCGAGGCGCTCTTCTTCCCTGCGTGACGATCAAATCACATGGGTCATGCAAAAGTCTTTTTGTTTTTTTTCTTATAGGTGTATTTCAAGCGTACACATGCACGAGGTAAACATTGAAACATGCTTCATACCCAGGTAATTCCCTCATCGCGTTTGCAACGAACATGCATGCAGACATGTTCGCTGGTATGATGTGTGAACAGTGGTACTGTGGCTTTAAAAATACCATTAAAGCAAGTTTTGAACTTCCGTTTTTAGAAAAGGCTGCTTTTTAATCCTTTCTGTGGGGTGTTTGGCTTTATGCTCAATCTTTTTTATGCAATTCTATAAAGCTTATTGTGTTAATTCGAGTAAAAGAAAACATCGAAACCGAAACTAACGTTCGGCTTCCCCGCCGTACCACCGCTCCTTAAAAGGACATTAACAGGGTTTTTATGCTTGCCAAGGTTTTTATTTGTACACGGCATACGAGAGCCCAACTGCCCAGGCCACAATTTGCGGCTCGAAATTCCTTTTCTTTTCGCCCGAAAACCGCCGACCGAGAACTGGCCGGTTTGAATCGCGAGCATTCTCTTCTCCCTGGTCATGCGCCGTTTTCTATGGTTTAGACACAACCACCGTACATAACCAAAGTCGTGGGTCATCGAAGGCACGCACTCATTGTTAAAGATAGGAAATAAATATAATACCCATTTTTGTGGCTTCTAAAAAGTTGCAATACGTTGGTTAAGAAAAGAAAAAATTGCACAGTCACGTGACGTCCGCCAACTCACTCCTCCTCTATATTTATTCTTCCTCCCCAGTCCACTTTCAGTTTCGGCTTTGAGCAATTGCGTTTTTTTGTTTTTTCTTACTTTATTAAAAATATACGTGACGTTGTAGCAAAATATTGATTGGGCAGTCTTCTGACACTAGAATTAAATGCCTGACAAAAGAAATTTAATGTTTGTCACTGTCACTTTAAAAACCTAGGTGACGTCGACAATGAACCGTAGGTTTCGGTAGCATTTAGTTGTCACGAGCGCAGCTGGCAGGGTGAGCTGTAGCGGTGCTTGGTGGTTTTGTGAGCGCATTGTACCAGGTTGTGCCATGTTGCGACCGCGAGTAAAAGAGCGCAAGCATGGCGCTAACCTCGAGCTAAGCGCGTGCTGACGAAAGCGGTCACCAGCTTTGTATCGCACCGGCAAAAGTGTTGCTCATGGCAGACGATAAGTATACCTGACGACATCAGCGCTTCACTGCATCTGAGAAATGGCTTACGTGTCGTCAGTTAGTTATTGTCTGCCATGTGGAACACTTTTTACGGTACGATACAACGCTGGTGAACGCTTGCGTCAGCACGCGCATAGCGCGAGGTCAGCGCTCCGCTGCATATGTGAACAGGTCTTTAAGTGGGAAATTTGTGGGATCAGACTTAATGTCTACGATTAAATTATGATATATAGAGATTCAAGTAAGCTTTGTTGTAGTCATTCTAACCCGTGTCTGCTCAAGATCATGATTGTCTCGAGGGTCTCGAGGAAGATTTTCTCTTCTTCGGCAGCCACTACACACGCTCCCCTCGGTAGAAACGAAGTTTAATCAAAATAAAAGAGAAAAAAAAAAAAAAAAAAAAAAAAACACACTGCAACTAGGGTGCCTCAATGTCCTTCTGTTTAGGGTGATGCCATCCTTTGTAGTACCCGATGCCGACAGAACGCGCTCACGGAGAAAATACAACGAAATCGACGAAAACAAAATGTCGCCATAGCACAGTCAGCGCCACAAACGCGTGCAGGGACACGCTCTTTCACGTGCTTTTGAACAAAAAATGAAAACAAACGCGTGGGACAAAATGGCGAGATGTCACCACCCTAAGCAAAGCGCGCATGAAGGCACCCTAATCACAACTAAATGCTTTGGCATTGAACACTGAAAAATTCGCAGGGTCTCTTTTGTTATCTCTAAGACGACTAGAAGGCGAAAGCCCAAGCGCCGATGTAAACGTGATAGCGAACCTCCGAAGACAGCGCGCTCTCTGACGACGCACTTTTGGCGCCGTTTCATTGTATCATTCGGATCGTAACGTCGACTGTGGTCCCGGTGATAGCGAACCTTCGAAGACAGCATGCTCTCTGACGACGCACTTTTGGCGCCGTTTCATTGGTACCTTTCGCTTTGATACCTTTCGTGTCGAGACGTATTTTCGTACGTTTTGTGTCGCCGACGCGTTTTCGCTCAAGGACTTTGAAAGTCGACTGAACGATGAGACATATAAGGCTTTCGCTTTAATAAAATGTGTACGATTATTTGCATCGCTAGGGAAATTGTTGTCTTCATCCCAATCTACATGCAAGTTGCGTTTCACCGAATGCGGAGGTCGGAACCGGCTGGCTGGTTTCCTTGTGTTAAAGTCGTGTTCATAGCTGTATTCGTCTGTATAAGCTGGTTTCAGTCTATCAGTTAAGATCGTTTCATGACCGTCCCCCATGTGAATGATGAAGAACTTCGACTTGCGGTTGATGACCTTGGACGGACCTTGGCACGGCTGTTCAAGTGCTTCGTTGTTCTATCGATGCGAACAAAAACATGTGTACAGCTGTCAAGCTGGGGCTGATGAAAAAAAGGTGGTTCTTAATCTCCTGTGGTGCACATCCTCTGCTGCGCTGCCCTCGCGCAACGCAGCAAAGGCTGGTCGCACTATTTCTCCACGGGGCGCGGTGCCGTGGGCGCCGAGAAGCGCTCCGATTGCAAACCGAAACGTAAAAACCCGTCGAAATTGTCCGGTTATCAGAAAGCCGTAAAATTGCGCGCGTGCCTCTTATCGTTCTGCAATTTGTTGATTTAGTTTTTTTCGATGATGCTCAGCAAGATTCTAATTGAAACCATGCCCTTAAACTCAATATTCAAAAAAAATTAATTACGCGAAAATAATTAACAACTTAATTATCCCGAACTTTAATAATCTTCCTAAATAGGCCCCTGGCCTAGGACCAAAACGACACAAGCCTTTTTTGGTGCGATGCGTAGTTTTCGCAATATCGAATTTGTCCACCATTCGAAAAACACCGCTATACATACATATATATATATATATATATATATATATATATATATATATAGATATAGATAGATAGATATATTTATATATATATATATAGATAGATAGATAGATAGATAGATATATTTATATATATATATATATATATATCAGTGTGTCGAACCGAAAAAAATACGGGTTCGGTTACGGTTCAGGTTCAGGTAAATTTATTTTGTTCCGGTTCACTTCCGGTTCGATTAATTCGATCCGCGAACCGGTTCACGAACCGGTTCGGGGCGCTGAACCGGTTCGCGAACCGGTTCGGAAATTATAAATGAAAAATTGCAACATCAAAACAAATTACAAATGAAACATCTCAAATCAGCACATACGAAACGGGATACATCGTAGTGTAAGGCTCAGGGATTTCTACCAGGAATGGCTTCTTTATGTGCACTCAAAGGTTACCTCACCGACGTTTACGCATTCGGACTTCATCTAATTGGGTCCGACGCAGTAGCTCTAAAATCCGCGACCTCCTTACAAACCCACTTACAAGCAGAACTCGCAAACTATCCCGCCACCTCGGCGTGTAAGCAATTGAAGGAACAGTGGGGAGAAAATACAGCTTTCTTTATTTGAACTAGCCTTCGGTAACTCAAATTACACCCTTAAGGAAGTTTTCATTAAACAAGATACGAAATATGAAAAACACTTCACCGAACGCATCGCCAGAAGGACGTAATAGGATAAATATTAAAATAGAAGAGTTCGCTGTCTCACAAATATGTTAGCTTCTAAGTGCCTATACGAAACCGGACGCATTATTATCAAACTCCCACAGCCTTTTCTTTTCTCATTCCGATGGAAGCTAGCTTCAAGAACTCGCGCGTTCTAGAAACGTGTTATGAAATGAGCACACAGCAGCATTTAGGATTTACGAGATTGTAGGAAAATGAAATCCCGTAACGCAATTTTTTTAGATTTTTTTTTTTTTTTTTTTTTGCACAGCTTTTTAATTCTTTTTCTTCCGTGCAAGCCGCGACCAGCGCAATACTGGTTCTTATGTCAAGATTTATGGATGCAGCGTTTGTCAAGATTCATGGATGCAGCGTTTATATTCCTAAGACTGAGTGGAGAAGAAAAATATGTAAGCGAGGGTGTGTGTCAGTTGACGGCACTTAAAAGACGAATGGCATTGATAGCCCATTCATTGTCAGCAGCGCGTGGCCGAACCGTCTTGACACGAGCCGGTAACCGTTATTTTTTTTTTCCGGTTCAGTTCCGGTTCGGGTTCGTCGCGATAACAATATAACGGTTCGTGTTCGGGTTCAGTTCCGGAAAAAATACCGGTTCGGTTCCGGTTTTCGGTTCGGTTCGACACCCTAATATATATATATATATATATATATATACTTTTTTTTTCGGTGTTGCCTGGGTGTGGCAGGCGCTTCTGTTACACTCGTAACCATAGGAATAGTTCGCTCGTCTGGAATCTCAGAATTTCCGCTCCCTCCCTCTCGCTACAGGTGGGATCTCTCCGGGCGCGGAGGTGCGACGCAAGGGCAAGTGCAAATGGTTCAACGTGGCCAAAGGCTGGGGCTTCATCACTCCCCACGACGGGGGACCCGACGTCTTCGTTCACCAGGTCGGTTCAAGCCGCATTCGGCGCATCATTATACCGCGCTCACGGTTGCCGCATGAACTCGATCTACGAGTTGTTGGGAGACTTCATTTAGACCACTTTCAAAGGTTCGCACCGCCTAGTAGCTGTTTCACAAATTATCCAGATCCGCCAATGCTTGGTCACGTATAATCTGAGCATGCATTGAACACCAGGGGGAGGGGGAGGGGGGTGGCGCGAGGGGTGCATCAGCAGTCGGTGTTAACTCGGATCCAATCAGACGTTTTGTGCACACGAGTGGATGCAAGCTAATAACTGTACACTTTATAACGGGTGGTAGCTTGCGCCAGCTAGCATACAAAACAAAACAAAAAATGTTAACCGCTAATGTTGCTCGACAAAATTTTAAAGGTGTCTACTCATTCTATGAAAGCACGAAAGTCCACAGTTCACAACGGCAGAAGTTAACTTATGGCAGTCGCTGGCAGATGGAATATGGCAAGCTGTATCTTTTGTTTGCCCAAATTTCGAGCACGCGTGCGTTGCCTTCCGACATGCCTTGACTGTGCGTATACACGCGCAAGGTGTAGAGATGCCGAAGCGATATCGAGGGTATGTAGCCCTTAACTGCCTTAACATCCTGCAAAACTGGGTATTTACGATTATTGTATCCGTTGCATCGTTGCGATTTATAAAGTGACGTAGTTAGGTTAAGAAGTACTGTACATCCCTGTCCTCTATCCTCATTCGACTTTCATGTTTAATTAAAAAGAACTTAATTTTTAATACATACCATTCTCAGCTCAGACCAGCTTATTACTCGTGAGGTATTCCTATGGCTATCGAAAGATAGACAGCTTAATTGTATGCGATCAGTTTGATTTTCGGATACTTTCGGGCGACGGTGTTAAAAAGCTCAATCGGACGCGCAGCACGCAAAGCTAGGCCGCAGCAAGCTTGCCGCACATGCGTCTGCATTTTTAATTCGATGTGCGACGGTCTTCGCGCCGCGTCTCTGGCGCCTCTGCCAAAGTCGCTATGCATGCCCAGTCGAGCTCGTTACCCGCAAGCGTCGCCACGTTCCTGTTTACGACGAGCAGGTCTCCTCGGCGTCTGTCGACACGACAGCCCCCGCGCGCGCTGACCGGCCGATCGCCGGGCCTGATAGCTGGGCGCAGATGGTAACAGCGAGGTCGCGCCGCTTTTGAGATCTCGGTTATCGCTTTCGTGGGGACCGCGGCGAAGAGGACGCTCTCTCGTGTTGGTTCCGTCGTATGCTGTCTTCTATCATTGTTGTTTTACTTTCTCGCGTGAGGTAAACTGGAGGGTAGGGGAGACTCTCTGTAAGATCGAGGGAATGCTTGCTTAGGTAACGAAATACATGGGAGAGACACAAAACGGGCATTTTTCTTCGTCCACTCAGCATCCTACATTCGATGTTTGATAATGGCGGGTATACAAAAAGTGATCATAACGGTGACAGTTTTGTACGCATTCACAATATACGGTACGGATCAGCCTGAAATTATTTGTGCTATGCTCCAGTTCATTTTGTTTTGCGCGTGGTAGGAACTGGGGCACCTCTTTGGTGACAATATTGATGGAAAGAAAAGAGCAGGAAAACAAAACTAAGAGACGTGCGAGGTATATAATAAAGATATCTGCCTCGCACCATCTCCATATCAATTCAGCAAATTAGCGAGTGTTCCTTTCTGCACGTTATCTGTTGACGGTGAAAATGTTATACTAATTATCCCTCGGTACGTTAACGTTCGAGTGGGTTGACCGGATCTCGTGTTTATATAAATATGTTTACGTTAAAAAATCACTAAGGCTTCTTTGTTTATTGTGCCAGTATTTTATTCATCACTCTCACGACGTAGTGATCTATGTATCCCACAGAACATGAACACCATTTTGTTCCGCTCACTCTCTATCTCGCTGCTAGTCATCATCTATCTTTCCATAAACTTGCCTTTCACCAACTCAATATCAAACGTACGCGTTTCATGCACTTCCTTCTGAACAAACTGCTGTCTTAATGCTCCCCAAATTTCAGTTGTCTTTTCATTCTGAATAAGGTTCGTACATCGTAAAGGCTGCGCACGAACAAGAGGCCCGTTTCATCGTCTTAACGCCGGGAGGCACTGAACCAAATTAGGGCACGTGCTGCGCGACAGATCCGGGCCAGCCGAAGGCACAAAAGAACACCTTCTTTGTTGTTCTTCATTTCAGAGAGGAAGCCAGTTAAAAGGAGAAGAGGCTTCATGCCTCCTAAACGAACGAGCCTTGATTCGGAGCTCTGAAAGAAGAAAGAGTAGAACCCGGACCGTCCGCAGCGCGGATGCTTTTCTAAACGACACCCACATGGTCGTTCGGATGACACAGACATTGTCGCGTGCCGGACAGACGTACGGAGAAACCCGGTGCCCCAGGGAAGCCTAGGGCGGAAGCGTATTCCGAATTATTTTTAGGGTCCCGCGAGAGAAAAGCTCCGTCCGGGAACGGGCGAAACGCGCTACCCTCTCTGCCCGATGCTGCTGCCGCGGTGCACCCCGCGCGCCCGTACCGACATTCTTTCGCCGACCCGTGGTTGAGTCCGCGCGGGAAAAACTATAACCCCTGCGTGCTTTTTTGGGACTGTTTTTCTTATTCTCCCTTTTCTTCTTTAAGAGGCGTTCTCTTTGTCAGAAAAATTCGAGTTTCGTCCTTCCAGTACCGGAACGCGCGCCTTCTCAGCAGAAGGACAGCCCGGGTCTTGAGCGAGCAACCATCAGCTGCAGTCCCAGCACGGAGGGAGCTCCTCGGAGTGTGTCTGGGGATCATTCACTCCGCCGTTGGTGTCGCCCTTCCTAAAAGAAGCTCTTTTCCTCGCTCTGATCTCTCAAGCAGCGTTCCTCCTTCAACCCCCCACCCCCCGACGAGTCGCGCCTCATTGTCATCTGGGAGCCCCAAGAATGACAGCGGCGCGTGCCGCCTGCCTTTATAGGGAGCCGTGGCCTCGCCCTTTTTCCTCGTTTTCTGAACGAGCGGAAACCGCCCCCGAAATTTTCTCTTGCCTTTCATTTGTTGCCGTCTTCTCTTGCCTCTCTGCACATCTGCGAGCACTCAACGGGTGATGCGAGATGTCACTGTGATTCTTCAGCGCTTTTATAAGGATGCTCGCTCATCTTGCAGGCTTGTTTTAAGGCCTCGAAAAAAATCCAAAGCATAAAACAAAGGGGAAGAGTTAAATTTACTATGCGACAAACTTTAAAAAAGAAAAAGTGAGGACGGAGAAGGGGGGGGGTGGGGGGGGGGGGAGGGGTTGTTGAGAAGTAGGCGCGTGGAAGGGGAAGACATCGGTGTTCTTACGATGCCTGACAGTGTGGAAACGTCACCGAGAATCCCGGCTCTTATTTTTCTCTAGCTTAATAAAGTTTCATCTCTCTCTCTCCTTCTCTCTCGCTGTGGTAGCGGGATGTGGCCTCTTTTTGTCATCCGAAAGGAAAAAGAGGTAGCTGATTCAATGGGCACCCATATTCAAAATACGTGAGGCTAACTCACAGACCTTATGAGTGTCTATACCTGCCTTTTAAAGCAAGCCCGGAGATTTAACCCGATTACCATTTGCAGTTTCCATCAGCCGCTCAACTGTGCCACAGCTCAGCACTCTATGGGAACCAGATGCCAAGGCATAAATAAACATTAGACCCGCTCCTGGTTCGTGAATCTACACACTGGTCACAGTGCGGTCAAGCCGAGACCGCATGTATGTCTTACAATCTAACATGAGTGAAAAGCGTTAACACAGACACAAGCAGTCGTCGAATGTTTGCATTGTGAACGCGGCTGCCATAAAAGACGCCAGAGAAAGAAACCTGGCTTCCCCATCCCCTTTTTCTCTTTCCCTTTTGAGTAGCAAGAGCTTCGGCCGAGCTGCTTTCAGATGCCGAATGACCGCGAACGAGTACAGCCAAAGAAGCGAGTACTATACGCGAACGAGACTGTGTCACGACGACCATTTTTCAGCTCGGGTTCTTTTCTTGCAGCCCCGGTGTTGAAGCGATGGGGAGTTCATTGGCTCCTTGTTCGACGATGCGCCGGCCAGAGCATTGTCGGGATTGCGTCAACACCTCCCCTCTACTCCCAAAGAGGTGCCGATTGCAAATACGGCGGGCGCACCGACAATCGATTCCCCGACGAGACCCGAGCACATTCAAGTGACGGTGCTGACCACTGCGCACCCCCTCTACCCCCCCCCCCCCCCCCCCCCTCACCCTACTACCACCACCCAACCTTTTTTTTTTCTTTCTTTTTTGCACCGCACACATGCAGACCAATTGACCAACGAATGGAAAGCGCGCCTTACACTTCTGTCGGCGGAAGTATATTTCAGGGCCTAGGCCACCACGCGTCCCTCTCAACGCTTGTACAACCAAATTGCAAGCAAAAGCCTTCCAAATCCGTCGCACGCGTTCGCAGCATCGCAAAATGAACAATATACTTCTTTTCTTTTTTAGCAAGTTTTTTTTGGGGGGGTTTGATAATGCGTTGTCCAGAAGTTTGCCTATATATGTTTTTTTTGTTTTTTTCTATACGGTTGCTGCGCTGGTCAGAAATGCGCTAGTAGCTTCGCTTGACCACTAGACAGTAGTTTTTCCTTTCTTGTTTTTTTTCTCAGGAAGCGTTGGCAGAAGAGGGAGTGAAGGGAGAAACAGGGAGGGAGTTTTCATTGTAAAATTGCGCTAGCGTTTTATTGTCCTCTGTTCCCCGACTTTGACCTGTTTCTGAGCTTGCCCGCCGCGAGCGACGGATTTCGTGCTTTTGTCTGTGCGTACGTGCGTGCGTGTGTGTGCGAGCGCGCGAGCGAGCGGCTTCGGCGAGTTCGCCTCTATCTGCGAATTTCAGGCGGAACGCAATCTGCTTTTCTTCTTTCTTCCCCCGTATTTCTAGCAACGGCTGCTTTATTATCATGATGATTTGGTCAGTTCACACACCGGTCAGTTGGCTCGCACGCGCCAGCCTTTCAACGGAGTGGGAAGGGGACGCCGGGCCCTGCTGCCCCTCCGAGGATGTCCGGTCCAAATCCATCGGAGGTGCCCATTCTACACCGAGGTTTCGGGCCGCTCGTTGGAGTGTTTTGGACTAAGCTCACCCTCTGCTCTTTCGCCAAACTCGCTCGGTGTTACTTTTTTTTACATTATTTTATTCTGCGTACTCGAACTTTGGTGTCCGAATTCGCGCCGAAATACTCTAAACCCTGGGGATTAGTGAGTGCGCTTGCATTTTTTATGTTTATTCTCTTATTTTATTCGCGTTTATACCAGATGTGGTCTGCATTCGCTGCTTCTTTGGTGGAGGAAATGTCGGTTGTCCATATACAAGCGAGAGGGTTGAGAAACATTCGTAATCTAAAACTTGAAACGACAGAAATAAAACAATGGACAACGTGACACTGTTTAATGTCCAATCGAACGAGAAATTATAAGGCTTTCTAGTGATATTAATGGAGGTATAATTGAAGCCCCTCGCGTGTTGATAATTGGCAGATGTGATCCGTCTTTCACGTGACTCAGTAATAGCCAAATGTACCCTGTGCACCATGGAGCGATTCTCCTTGACTCTAGCATTAGGTCGACGGAGCAATCTACCGTACACTCCAGGAAATTTGAAGGCTCTGCTTTCCCGCCTGGGATTCGGGAGGGTCAATCGCCGCAATCTACGAAGCAAGCTCGGTGATCGAACGATTAAGCTGATACATTTTTTTAGACCTAAACGAAACAGTGTGCGCTGGGACACTAGACATGTCGTTTGACCAAGGTCGGTGCCACAGCGCTGTTTGTTTCTTAGGCTGTAACTTTTTTTCAGGAATGCTGCTGCCACCGCATTGTCTTCAGCGCAGAAGTAGCACATTGCAGAACCAGAACGTCGCACCCGTAACCTTCGCTATTTTCCAGTCAAAGAAAAAAACCGAGCATAGTTTCCCTCTTCATCTTAAAGCGCGTGCCCGTGCAAGATCGCCACCAAAAACCCCGAACGCGTTATCCGCTTGTTTTACAACGCCGAGAAACTGAGGAAGAGGAGCGATAGCGCGCTTGCACGTCAGGATGCCGAGCTCTGGTTGGAAAGATTAGTGGGCAGACCTCATGCTAGCTGCCTTTTTCTTCAGCGCACTCGTCGAACCAGTCCAGTATAAACCGCATGCAAGCGACTTGGCGAGCGACGAGACAAGCGACGGCGCCCCGCTTCGCTGTCCCTCGGTCAGTCGCGCGACGAGGGAAACTGTATGAAAGCTACGGGAGCAAGCGACAGAGGCGATGAGCGACGTTTTCTGGATATCCGCGAACCGAGTGATGCGACGAGCGACAGGGAGAAATCTAACGTTGCTCGTCGCTGACTCTCGCCGCTGTCGCCGTCGTTCTCCTCGTCGCCAGCTAAATCGCTTACATGCGGTTCAGCCTTTAGAATGGTGAACGCCGGCGTCCGGCGTTTAGCTTTCGCAATCGAAAGCGTTCGACGTGTGCAGTAGAGGCAAAGGCAGCTATAGCTTTAGGTCTACCCACTAATCGCTCCAATCAGAGCTCGGCGTTCTGACGTTCCGCGCGCTCTCTTCTCCCTCAATTTCTCGCCGCATTTAAAACAAACAATAAAATTATGAACAGGTCCGCTGACAGCTTGACAATGCTAAATATGGCTGATATGCCAGTCATATCAGTGGGGATTTTTTGCACAGCATTACCCTCAAGATACCGCCATGCTGAATTTTGACGGGGAAACGTACCGCACCACTAAGAAAACATTCTAGACAGATGTTACCTTCGCCGCTCTGCTAAAAAAAGAAAATCACTGTTTAAGATGACGGGTTTTGTGGACGCTTACTTGGCGGTACACTGACAGACTAGTTTCGTCATAGCGATAATCGTAACAACGCTAACGCTAAAATGTTTTATCATCATACTGTCGCAATGTCCTAATTGAACTGAACTGGATGGTGGCAGGAACTTACTGACTGTAAAGGGGCGTTCAATGAAGTACATGCAAGAAAATCCAAACCTCTGCTCCATATGCTTCATGTTACACTAAGCGGGCAGTGGGGAAATGCTAACCGGAGAAAAGCTCACCTGAAAACCGTCGGATGCAAAGAAACGTTCACTGGCTTCTTACCGGATGTAGAGAAAGGCTTCCCTACAAGCGTTCACTCGGGTGAAATGCGTCCAGTTAACTGAGGTGCGCTTGGATTCCTTGTGTGCCTGCGGTCCCTCTGCACTTCACTGGCAGCACTTTTTTTTTAAATATATCAACGTGGTGTAACTCGTAAAAGCCGGGGTCACACTACTTTTACATCATAGAAAAGAGTCTGCATACAGATTCGAACGCGAGTAGAGCCAGGATCACACTGTTCATACATCGTACAAAAGACAGTCTCTAAAGAAGACTCACCGCAATATCCGTGGTTTGAATGCCGCGTGCCAAGCTTTCTCCTTAGACACATTGCCATACGGCATTCGAAGCGGGGACCTTGCGGTGACTCGCCTTCGAATCTGTATGCAGGCTGTCTTTTGTATGATGGATAAGCAGTTTGACCCCGGCTTGATGCGTTGCACGACGAAAACCCGAAATAGTTTCAATAGAACGCTAATTAATGGATAGTTGGGGGACATATGATATAACCAATGTTTAAAACTGTTGATTGCGGAGATCGCGGATATTTGTATATTTAAATGACGTTTCGTGTAGTATGCCGACAGTGCATTGCTGAGTCTTCACATTTCATCGTTTATTTAAAAAGCAGTGCTTCAATTCTTAGGTCTTCCGATCAGAAAAAGAAAAAATAAGGCCGCATTTCCTTTATTTCGGCTACGTCAGAATGGATTGTGACAGCACTCACGCGGAAAGGGTCGACGCGAAAGCGGAAATGCTACTGCAAAGCGCCCTACTTCGAAATTTTATACTGTCAACATAAACAAGCAATTAACTTTTTTCCATTTTTTATTTTTTTTTTTACGTTGGGGCGGGGGGGGGGGGGGGGGGGGGTGGCGGGAATTAGAGGAAACCGTCGAAACTACTATACTTCGTATCACCTTAGTTCCGAGCGCGGACGGTGTTATGAGCGGAAGGGCCAATCAAACGGCGGAAAAAGCGCAACATCATGGCGTGCTCTTTTCGCTTGATAGGACGAGCCGGCGGACGAGCACGCACAGAGAGACGGCGAACAGCGGTTGGTTCTCTTCGGTGCAGAGAGCACGCCACGACGTTTTCCTCTTTCGCTTTTTTATTGGCCCTTCGGCTCATAACATCGTCCGCGCTCGGACCTAAGGTGAAACAAAGTATAGCGCGGTGGCAGTGCTGGCTCGGGGCACCAACTTAGGAGATAAAATGTACGCTTTTCAACACCCTGTCAAATTAAAATGCGAAAATAAATTTTCGAACCCGCGTTCGAGGCAACTGTGGCACACAGTGTACCGCCTGCATAAGAGGCGTTTATAGCCTTGAGGTCACTACCACTAAAAAATGATATCGACCACTTTACATAACACTTGAATACGATGTGAGCTTTTCTCCGTACTTGTCCAAAGCTTCACCGGACCCGCATGAAAGTAGGTGAACTTTTCGACGGCGAGCTAAAGTGCAAGGAACGCGCCATGACGAGGCAGCCCAGTGCGAATCGCCTTTGGGTGTAGTCGGGTGATACAAAAGTTTGTGGGCGCGTTTGGCGGATAAACAAACGCACGAGGTACGAAAAGAGCAGACGAGCTTGCACGCCGTATAATAGACATTTTTAGGGGTTTTTTTTTAGGCTTCCCAAATTATACGGCCAGGGGGACATCTAGAGGCGGCTAATCTTAACGATCAGCCGACTAGTTAAGTATAATTTGCTAATTAAGTTTTCTTTTAATGAAAATAGACATATCGTTCAAGTACAAACTTGCTCAGCGTCATTGAAAATCACTACATCAGTCATTTTTTAGAAAGACTTTGAGCACGTGAAAAGCGCAGTAGTGCCCAAAAGTTACCACTCGTACAGCAGGAGCAATGCTACCGGTGCAACCAGGCGAACGCGCGATTTTTTTCGTCTCTTTGCATAACCCCAGCCGTGTACCTGTTGCAGGAGTGGTACATTTAGCGCACTACTGCGCTTCCCATGTGCCAGATGTATTTCTAAAAAGTATTGATTTAGTGGTTTCCACGATGCAACTCAGTAAGAATCCTTTCACCATGTCTATTTTTCACTGATTAAAAAGTTCATTACCGCATTTTACTTAATTAGTCGACTGATCGTTACGATTAGCACCCTGCACTATGTCCCCCTAGCCGTATCACTCACCTGCATAAACCACGTAAATGTTGCTTTCAAGGCTTTTCTTTTTTTTACAAACCTGTTAAGCGTTAAAAAAAAGTGAAAGCTGCTTACAACTCCCTGTAACGCCGAATTAGAGCGCAGCTCTTGAGGAGGAGGAGGGAAGGGCACTGGGGGGGGGGGGTTAAACTAACCAGGGGGGTCACGTGACCCCCAATGCTGCTGATGTCATCACTGACGTCACTGATGACGTCATCAGTGACGATGACGATGCGGGTACCGATGACGTCATTAGTGACGTCACTGATGACTTCACCAGTGATGATGACGATGCGAATGTCGGTGACGTCATCAGTGACGTCACTGATGACGTCATCAGTGATGATGACGATGACGATGCGAATGTCGGTAACGTCATCATTGATGACGATGACGATGCGGATGCCGGTGACGTCATCAGTGATGATGACGATGACGATGCGGATGCCGGTGACGTCATCAGTGACGATGACGATGACGATGTGGATGCCGGTGACGACATCAGTAACGTCACTGATGACGTCATCAGTGATGATGACGATGACGATGCGGATGTCGGTAACGTCATCAGTGATGATGACGATGACGATGCGGATGCCGGTGACGTCGTCAGTGATGATGGCGATGACGATGTGGATGCCGGTGACGTCATCAGTGATGATGACGATAACGATGTGGATGCCGGTGATGTCATCAGTGATGATGACGATGACGATGTGGATGCCGGTGACGTCACCAGTGACGATGACGTCCTTGGGGGTCACGCGACATCGGCGGGGGTCACGTGACCTCGGGGGGGTCACTTGCCCCCACGATGTCACGTGACCCCGGTGGGGGGCTCGCGCGGTGCATTATGGGACATTTCCCATGATGCACCGGGGTCACGTGACCTCGGGGGGGGGGGGTCACGTGCCCCCCACGAGGTCACGTGCCCCCCACGAGGTCACGTGACCCCGGTGGGGGGCTCGCGCGGTGCATTATGGGACATTTCCCATGATGCACCGCGCGGTTACGCCGACGGCGACGGCGACGCCGACGCTGCTCAAGCCGGAAACGGGCCCCTAAGAGCTGCACTCTAATAAAATAAAAAACTGTATATCAGCCCTACGTGATCCGCGTTAAAGACTCCAAGCTAGCAGTGCATGGTACTGAAGTGGCTAAATTTCTCATCAACGGCGGAGACAGCCGTCATCGAGTGGGGCTCAATATCTTCCCACCGTGTATACATATATATAACAGCGTTAATTTTATTGTGTTTTTTAGAGCGCAGCTCTTAGGCGCCCGTTCCCGGCTTGAGCGGCGTCGCCGTCGCCGTCGGCGTCGCCGTCGGCCTCGGCGTAACCGCAACCCTCGTAACCCTCGTGAGGGTTACGAGGGTTACGAGGGCTAATCTCATGAGGGTTACCCTCACGAGGATCACGAGGGCCACGAGGGTTACTTACCCTCGTAACCCTCACGAGGGTTACGAGGGTTAGTTACCCTCAAAAGGGTTACCTTCACGAGGGTTACCTCACGAGGGTTACTTACCCTCGTAACCCTCGCGAGGGTTACGAGTGTTAGTTACCCTCAAAAGGGTTACCTTCACGAGGGTTACCCTCACGAGGGTCACGAGGGTTATGAGAGTTACCCCCACGAGGGTCACGAGAGTTATCCTCACGAGGGTCACGAGAGTTACCCTCACGAGGGTCACGAGAGTTGCCCTCACAAGGGTTACTAGGGTTACCCTCACGAGGGTCACGATGGTTACCCAGGTCACGTGACCCCCCCGGGGTCACGTGACCTGGGGATACCCCCCGAGGTCACGTGACCCCGTTGACGTCATCGCCACTGATGACGTCATCAGTGACGTCACTGATGACGTCACCGGCATCCCCATCGTCATCGTCATCATCACTGATGACGTCATCAGTGACGTCACTGATGACGTCACCGGCATCCGCATCATCATCATCACTGATGGCGTCATCAGTGACGTTTATTTATTTATTTATTTATTTATTTACCCTCAAGGTACAGAGTACATTTTAGAGGGGAGTGAGCAAACAATAAATAAACGTAATTAATCAACCAAGGGTGCTGTTAATAAGTGATTGCTTAAAGAGTGAAATATCATTAATATCTGCAATAGAAGCGGAAAGGTGGTTCCAGTCAGTCGATGTGCGAGGTATGAACGAGGTGCTGAATTTGAAGGTGTTAAAATTAGGTATGCCTACCTTGTGAATATGGTCGAGACGGGATGTACGGTAAGAGGGCTCGAGCATTAGTTTCAAACGGAGAGATGGGATGTGATGATAAATTT
Source organism: Ixodes scapularis (assembly GCF_016920785.2). Lineage (NCBI taxonomy): Eukaryota > Metazoa > Arthropoda > Arachnida > Ixodida > Ixodidae > Ixodes > Ixodes scapularis. Next base: position 106,521,471 of record NW_024609857.1, on the reverse strand, counting down.
TGAGAAACAGGCATAAACGAGCTGTTTTGCGCCGAGACGACAAACTGGGAAGTGACAAAGTTAATTTCATTGATGTTACATTGGCTGTACGATGATAGTTAGATAAGATGAAACGAACGGCTCGGTTTTGTGTAGCTTCTAATCTGCTGATAAGACCTTGGTGACCAGGGTCCCATATGGATGACCCCCCTTGACGTCAAGTGACGCCCCAAGGTCACGTGACTCCCACAAAGTCACGTGACCCCCCGCCCTCCGAGATCACTTGACCCACCCCCCAGTACCCTTCCCTCCTCCTCCTCAAGAGCTGCGCTCTAATTCGGCGTTACAGGGAGTTGTAAACGGCTTTCATTTTTTTTACTACTTTCAGATATTAGTATTCATTCACGTGCATTCTAGTGACAAGTGGATGCAGTATCCGAATCCACGCTCTCAGCTATGGGGGGTTCACACGGACGGCCCCAGTTCTTGACAATACAGCGCAGGACAGCGGGCAGTTCGCCGAAACTCGGCGATTTTGTGGTCATTTAAAATCTCGGACAAAATACAAAAAAACTGCACGACAGCGTTAAATATTTCGTGCTCTTGGAATACGCCGGGCACACTCGCGGGAGACCGCGCGGCTGCAACAAGTAGTTGACCGAGGGTGGTTCAAGGTGAGCTGTTCCAAGATTTGGGACGCTGAAGCCATCTCCCCCCTGCCATTTTGATCTGGATCAGAATGATACCTGCGCGCGGTTGTGTACAACTAGTGCTTAATATACTTTAAAAACCCCAGGCTGGAAGTCGTACTGCACCGGTAAATTCATTAACTAGAGCGGCAACAAGTGCTCCCATCAAGGGAAGACAGATTTGCTAGAGCACTTTTTTTCACTTTTTATTTAGTGGATTACCGGAGCTTCGTGATAGCGCTTCGTGTTACCAAGTCTCAAAAAAATCAACAGTGTCTCTGCATTATCGCCCACGGGAAGAATCTTGTCCGAAATACTTTTACTTCCCGATTTCGTTTATAACTTATTTATTAAAAAAAAAAAAAAGAAAGTTTCAAAGTATATAGCTCAATTTTAAAAAATGAAACTCAGCAATGAAACGTCGTGCAAGGAGATTTTAATGTGCACGAAGAACCATAAACACAGCCCATGGGACTTGCATGTCGGCAGTCTGCGGGCTTGGGAAGAGAGATTTCCGAACCGCCATTTAAGTTCATAAATATGGGCGGGCGCGGGCCCGTAGAAGAAGCGTTTTATGCCCGTCGTTTAACTCTCGTCGTCATCCCGAGTAGGCGGGCTCCAGAGCAGGGCAGACCGAGCACATAGCGCGGAAGGAGCGAACCAAGCGAGCGACGCACAGACACGGAGAAAAACAGAAAATTTAACCATGGCCGCACAGCCGCCGCCGCCGCCGCCATTGAAACTGGAGAACAGGCGAATCAAAACTGGTCGCTTTGAAAAATCGATGACTGGGATACGGTTTCCATGGAGACGCCTTCCCAACGTCGTTCGGTTCGCGATTTAGACGCCCGAGGCCCCGCACCGCCGCGTTGCGCGGCGGCGGCGGCGTAGCTCCACAACCAAGGTGGAACGCACACGAAGAAGCGAGGGAGCGAGAAGGAAAAAAGAAAACTCGGTGGATTCTGAAAAACGTGTGCATCGATCCGCGCGGCCCCTTTCCACCCACTCCCCGCCTCCTCTTTTTCTCTCCAGCCTCAATCTCTCCCAGTCGGGATCCTCCTTTTCCACATCCTCTCCGACGTCCGACTTCCCAGTGTTTTGCTCTCCATCTTCCCCCACCCCCTCCATACACACCTCTACGTATTTACAACGGACGTTTTGTCTCATTGTTTTTAGTGCCATTTTTGTTTCGTCCTTCGGTTCATCTCCTTCTCTAAACTTTTTCACCTTTCTTTTTTTTTTTATTTAGTTTGTTTTGATTGTATCGTTTTCAGTTGTGCGTGACGACGGCGACCGCCATGACTTTGCGCTTTGTTTTTCACCCTCTGTTTGGTTTGATGCTGCTGCGTACACCTATACGTATTTATATTTGTGGAGGAGGAGGCTGGGGGAAGAGGGAAGGGAGCAGCACAATCTTCCGACGGCGCGTTTTAGCGTTTTAGCGGCGCAGTCTGTAAAAGCGTAATATTTCATCGGATCGATACGGGAGTTATAAAAGCGTGTCCAAAGCGGCGGCGGTCCGGGAGAGGGAAAACAGGCGGAAATAAAGCGAAAGGAGAAGAGAAAGATTGTGCGGGAAAGCGCGCTGAGGCGCCGCCTCTTCCCTCGCTGTTTCGTCGGACGACCCAAGAAACCTTTGAAAGTTTTACTCGACGCCGCCGCGGACGTCAACGACAGGCGCGGTTTTTATTCTATTGTCCTTGTCGGGCGTTCCTTTGTTCGGCTTCGCTTCGTCGCCGGTATTTAATGCCCGTCCACTGGACTGCACGCCGATGGGCATAGATGGCCAGAAGAAGGCGTTCGCGATAGGAGGCCCTTGCTCGCAAGTATTGCGGTCTCATTTTAAACAAAAAAGCCCGTCAGAGCACAGGATTTAAATATTGCTTGCGTTGTTGTTCTTAATAAACGCGATTTCTATCATTTTGCCTTCTTTTACTTTTTAGATTTCACAGAGGCGTTAAGTTTTTCGGCGCTCGCTCTGGTCAAAAACTTTGTTAAAGAACGCATCATGACATCGTGTCATTAGCTCATATCTAAAATAGTTAGGTTATATTAATAAACCCCTCATTCAAAATGGGAGACACATTAAAACTACTTTGGTGACGCGCAACACAAGAATGGGTGAATTGATGATATGTCTCAAGGTCGTTATGAGCAAAGTTTCGTGTTTTCGAATAAATAAAAAAAAAAAAGAACACAATCGCCCGTAAGTTTTTTGTTTCTTTTTGTTAATTCATATATATGTGAAAAAATCCAAAATGTAATGTCGCGATGACGAAAAAACAACAAAGCACTGTATTTTACACATAAGCTTGGTGAGAGCATAGTGGCAGTGGTCCTGAAGAGAGGCCTCTCCAGTTTCCTTTCATATCTCGGATAATTGTCAAGTTTGTCGAGTCCGCAAATTAAAAGTCATTGTAATTTAGGGTCCAGACAAAAACCACTGTTCTATTTATTTATTTTTAGTTTGTATTTTTTTTACAAAAATTTGGTTATGTTTTTATAGTTGTGAAAGCTATAATCACATGAAGATAGAAAGAGGACAGTCACAAGTTATTTCACTTCTAAACCCCGTGCAGCCGCACGACGCAGCGGTGAAATGGGATGAGAAGAAAACGAGCTTTCCAGAGGCTACGTCAAGGATTTCTGTGATTTCAGAGTATCTACGTTTATTAAAGCAACAGTTATCTGCAAGTCTTTTTCTAAGATATTTTGTATCACCAATGACAAGGGCGAGAAGGCCAAATCCGGCTACAGAAATATCACCCGATACATGTGAGTTCTTCTGAATTTAGTGCAAGTTTGTGTCTGGATAATATGTGTTTTTATATTCAGGTTTGAAAAATTCGGCACACATCAAAAGTAAACTTCCTATTTCTAAATAAGGAGAATATATCATAACTCGAATGAACTCCTAAATTTCGCCAGAAGTAGCGTGAGATTATATGGACGTCCTTCGAACGATTTCAAAAGCTCGGTGCTTCTGTTTGAGATAATACTGAAGCGCCGAACTCTCTACCCAAACCGTCACGCGCTCACGTTCACTTCCTTTTGTAAATACACTGTGCCGCATTGGGCGCTCCGACCGAGCCACTCTACTAATTTGCACATCCCAAGTTTCCGAAATCGAGCCGCCGCCTGGAGTACCCGTGGGCACAGGGAACTTGAGTTGCAAGCAGTTTGAAGCTATGAACTTCGTTATACCACCAGGTGATCTAAGCTATACTCGGCCGTCTTTCGCTGGACCATCACAGGCACACTCTGTTCATTTGCAACAATTACCTAAATGGCATCGTAAATATGCCGTGGGGCTTGCGATGTACGTGTAACTGATATTTACGTCACCCCTTTGTTTAACATTTTGTCTACCAATGCTTTCAATTGATGAGTGCTTTCCACACAAAAGAAGATATTTACTATTTCCTTTTTATTACACAAAAGATTTCTGAACGCCGAACGAAGACGACACAGTGTTAATAATATGCATTTGGATTCCTGTTTGTTTATTATTGCGGGATTATCGGTGTAAACATCCCTATCTTTCTCAAAAGAGAAAACGATCTCTCTCTCTCTGTGCCTTGAAACGCCCCAGCATTGGCATCCCCAGGCTAAGCTCTTCCCTTCCTTATAAAACGCGTGCCCCCACCATCACTACGTTCGGCTGCGGGCTGGAGGGAACGTTCAGAGTTGAATGCAGCGAATACAAGCGCGTTTTACGGCAAAATGTGTGCAGAGAATGCCGACGATTTTCAATTTCTCTCCCGTCCCACACTGGCATCTTGCTATCCTCCGCAAGGTCCGCAGTTACCGCTGGATCTGACATCCTAGCAGCGCCACGTCCTTTATATTACCTGGTCTGGAATCGCTTCGTCAAGCTATGAGAAAGTTTTCCCTAGGAACAAATTGAACCACCAGAAGCACGCTGCCGCCATTAGGAATAAATCAATCAGATATCTTAGAGAACCTAAAGGATAAACGTGGGTTTGGATAAGCCACCGTGAAAGAAGTCGCTGGATGTGTTTTACCCATTCATAAAACTTCACGGCCCCGTCGAAAATGTCAAAGTTTTTAAACGCCTACACTTGAGGCCGAGGGGTCATATTATTTTGGTAAAATTGAAACACCACGTCAAGGGTGCCAAATCTGTTCTAAAGAGATTAAAAGAAAAAAAAATGATGCATTCTTTTTCTTTTTAACTTTCACATGGTTTAGCGCCGCGTGTGGTCACAAAATTTACTAGGGCGCACACCGCCGAAATTTCGGCCAGTAATTAGTTTGTCTGAGAACCGTGTTGCTTATCCATTTAAAGCAACATAAAACATCAGCAAAAAAGGACGTGAGGTAACACCACGAGCACGCGTGCGCGCCCAATGTCTTTTCACAGCCGAAGCATTGGGCGCAGGTGGCGCCCCCTTACAACGCGCGCCGCGTAAAAGTAACGAATCGCCCTACAACGTGCTCTTTTGCGCTCGGCTCCGACAGGCGGGCTCCGCCGCATGGCAGAGTTGCCGTGCGGTGCAGCGCAACGCCCAAGGCGCGCTCCCGGCTGCCGCTGCTGCTGCTGCTCCCAACATGTCGCCGCTCTCTCGGATGCTGTAAAAATTTATGGCGATAAATAAGGCGGCCTCAGGAGGAGCTGACGTGGAAGGGAGCGCTATCGAGGGCCTCTCTCTCTCCCTTCTTTTATTTGTCCAGCCCCCTCTCTCTCTCTCTCTCCTGTATTCCCTTTCGCACTCTTCGGCGGCCGGGTTTCGCTTTTGTCGAGTCCGAGTTTTTATCGTTGGCGGAGCTCGCGTTCGTTCGCCATATACCTTCCTCACTCTCTATCTTGCCCGCTTATTTTTTTCCGGTAAATTGTTGTCTTTATTTATTTTTATTTTTTTTCCAGAGAGGCAAGGTTTTTAACACGGGGCCATATTTCTTTTCTGAAATCGATGTTGTCATGGCAACCCCTCCACCGTCGTCGAATCGCACCGCCTTCCACCGCCGCAGTTTCTTACAAAACGAAGACTCGAGTTTCTTCCGAAAGGTGCGCGGGGTCAGAGGTGGAGTCTCCTTCGAGTGATGCCCGTTGCGAAGGTTGGTTTCTACCTGGCGTTGTCTGTTCATTCTTCCTGCCGCTTCTATGGGGAAGCGCTGTGGCGGATGTTATGCACAAGCGGTATTTTATCGCAAAGAGCTTAAGACTACGAAACATCATCAACGTTGTTTATGGCTTTAAGGGCTTTATATTGATTCATCCGCACCGTTAAAATGAGTATCGAGCTAGATGCACTTTTTACTCGCTCTTCGTTTTGTTATCTTGCTACTTGTGGCACTTCATTTATTCAACTCGATTTCGAATCATTTCTACCTTTGCTAACCGACTACATCCATAACTCCGTCACCGCGCGCGTCCTGTTTTGGGAACCTGGGGGCCAGGAGCAAAGCGTGCACAAATTTTGCTTCCCACTGATTCTCACAATGCATAACGTGGTATTGCGCCGCGACGAAGCCGTTGGAGTTTTGGAGTAAGTTCATCAAGTCCACGAAGTCAAGCCGAATTTTTAAAGTAAATTAATAGTTGCATCAACACCGCTAATCATTTTCTTTAAAACGATATTTATCTTGTTTGAGTCGGACATGTGGTGACGTTCGAGACCAGAGGCGCCGCTGTGGTCGGCATTAGCGATTGACCAAACGTTCCCTATGACGTCTTTATTTCGATTAACTTTGCTTTCATCGACGTAAATAAGAACAATATCATACTCCAAACTTTGACGGTGTTGGTTCAAGAACGCGATTACTCCGAGCTGCCTTTGTGCTTTTTATACACACCATCTAACTTGTAGTTAGCAACTGGTGAGAAGTAGTCAGAATTGCAGCATGTTACGTGACGGCGATGCAAGTCCTGGTCGTGACGTCACGGACTGGAGCCATAAGAGGGCGCCTCTTTTTAATTGTTTAAAAGCCACCAACACATTCAAGTAGTACAGGCTAATAGGGAATTTTCATGGACAAAATTTCGTCCGTCACTTCGCTGTTAGCAGCTGGCTGGCACATGCCGAAGGCTGGAATTGAAAGAATTCACAACTACACTTTTAATGCGTTGCGCACATTTATGTTCCTACATGGCTCGCATGTAACGTGACCGCGTTTATGTTGGTAGCCAGGACTCCTTGTTCCTCCAGACAAAAGCATATTGGATGGTGCGAAATGTGCGCTCTTGAAAGTATGCGCGCGCACAGCGTCAGGGCCGCCATAATGGCCTCCGCTATGTGACTTCATCGCAAGCTATTTATAGGCTACATCCAGATGACATCGATCAACAAAATGGAGGATTAACGTCACATATTCAGTGCACCCTACGAGCTTAATGGCAAAACACAGTTTTTTTTTTTTTATATATCTTTACGGATTGGCTACGACAACGCGACGGCGCTCCGCGTACACTCTTCATGGTGTCCCTGTCGCTGACGCCGAGATTCAAAAGTCGCCCGCCTCAGCCATAATTTCTCGAGGGAAGCTGTCTTGACTCCGTCCCGACGTCAATTCGTTCCCTGTTTGCCCGTCTCATCACCGCCCGCCCGTCGAGCAAACAAAGAACGACACGCACACATAAATCGCCGACCTCGTCACTTGTATATATAAGTGTACCGAGGTTCGCAATAAACGCCGTCCAAAACGGAAGCAACAAAACCGAGAGAAAAAAAAGAAATATCGCAAGAAGTGATCGGGGAATGAGTGGCGCGACTACGACCAAGATGACGACGCTGACGACAACGAGACAGTCATCATGGAAGGACGTTTCATTCCCGAGAAGCTATTTTTTTTCGCGGAGGCACTCGTTGCGCAGCCATTGCTCGTTATTAATTGCGGGAGTTATTGTTTTCCTTTCTGATTACTCACGTTATAACGGCTTCGCCATTTGGGGACCCTGCTTACAACTAGGCCGCGATCTGTCCTCCGGCGAGGTTGATTGGGTCGGGAGCGTGGGTCTGCGGATGATACGGATGTTGCGCTCACCAGGTGGTGCTACAAGCGGAGCGTTCAACCTCACAGTCGCCCGTTTATACTCCTGAGTTCAAGTAGCTTGGCAGGATGAGTAATCTAACATTCTAAATTGAAATACAAATAAAACCACGTTTAAATGAATGAACTTCCTCGTGACCGCACTGCTTTTCACTGTCTACGTGACGTACTCTCTGCTTTGCGCGTTATAATGAGTCTATGTTGGGAGAAAAGTGCGGAGAAAAAAAAAAATCAGAAGCTTTGTGGTTTTAATTTTTTTTAATTTTATTTCTTTATATAATTTCCTTATTTAGTGGTAGTTTGTTTTTAGTATGTTTTGTATTCAACTAAATGCGTCCAACAGATGCCCTTTTTTATGTCTGTGACAGGAGAGTTTGTTAAGATGTGACCGTAATAATAACGAAGTAGGCGGAGATACCTAAATCGTGAGCCACAACTTTTTTATTTATAATTATATTTATTATATATATATATATATATATATATATATATATATATATAAGAGAAACTTAAACCCCCAAAAGCTTTTCGACCAATGCCAACCTCGGCTTTGCAACTTACAGTTCCCTAAAAACATTTAGAAGTTCCCAGACACATTTTGTTAAACGTTGCTATATGACAGCGATTTGTCAGTGACGGCGTAAACTTTCCGCAAATCAATCAAATTCTCACATATCGCTCCCCGTCTTCGCGAGTGATTGAGAAATCCATCTTCCCCGCGCAGGCTGCTGCTGCATGGTAACGACCACTTTTGCCACGATTCAAAATCGGAAGCCAAATATGCGTCGGTTATTTTCTTCTTTTCTTTTTTTAGCAACAAGTTATTCTAAGAAACGCTCGAGAAAAGAAGATACAAGCGAAACGGAAAGCGCGAATCTCCGCGCTAAAAGCATAACCGGGACGGGCTTCATCTTTAATAAAAAAAAAATAAAAAAAAAGGCTCAGGACTATCAATCACCTTCGATAGCGAGGGACACCCGCGAGCTTCTCGGACAGAAGCGCCAACGTTGCTTTTTCGAAGATAGAGTAAACCAGAAAATAAGGAAGAAGAAAAGAAGCGAAAAGAAGAACAAAGAAGTTGCTACGAGATCGTAGCCGATCGAGCCGAAGAGTTCGCTGACGCACGGCGAAATTTGAGAAGCCTTCCTTTACTTATCTCTTCTCCAGCATTACTCTCGACTCCAAATACCGACGTGCGTCTTAGACACACACACGCAGGATGATAGGTACGCACAAGCACATACTCACAGACTGCCGCGTAATCATCACTCAATCCTTGTTGATCTATTTTTTTTTCTTGTCGTGAAGTTGACGAAGCAGAAAAGGAATTGTAGGAATGAGACGCGCAGAACGCGGAGACGTGGGAGGGAGGCATCGGCGAAGATAAAAAAGGTGAAAGGAAGAAATGGGGGTGAGAGAGGCAACTGAAAACCGTAGTGTGTGAACCATTTATCCTACTCATTCTGCGCGGATCGCTTTGTGAAATTGAACCCGGGGACCCGGCTCATTGGCTGCGCACCTATTACGGACTCGGAAGTCTTTTGTTGGTCCCCTCCCCCTCTCTTGCTGACCCTTCCGCGTGCGCCACTGAGGCCTGTGTATTTTTCGATTGACTCGATGGTGGATATAAACCGGGCATTGCCGGCTGGAGCTCACAATGGCGAGAGGAAAATGTTGCTGTTGACGCAGTTTTCTTCTGGACGTCGCTGCTTTCACGCCGTTGCGCCCATTTTTTTTTTTTTTTTTGTGTGTGCCTTATTTTAAGGTCTGAAGTGCACGCAGACAACTTGGATGAAACGTGACCAAGTGTTCCCGTTAAAGCAGGCCCATTGAAACTTTCGTTACTTTATTTTATTTCTTCATTTGTCCCTCCTTTTGGAGATTCTCTCGGCTTTCGTAGCCCGTGAGTTTGTAATAGGTTGCCACACCGTCTTCTCTCCCCAAGTGTCTACCGTTTTCAGACTGTGATCTAGTTTACTTAGCTCAACACTGTCATTATCATCGAGTCATCATGTAAAAGAGGGGCCTACAATGACTAAAAGAAATTGTTTAATAATGTCCGCTTCACGGCTTACAATAAAAATAATGAAATAATCAACGCATGACCGACCGACGTATAGTTTTTGTGGGACAAGCAAGCTTTGGACAAATGAATTAATAAAGCCGCTGTATGGATTGTCTTGTGCTTTAAATAACTATATACTTCTCTTGTTTAGTTGGTACTATGAGTTGGCTCAATCGAATTCCCATCTATGGGGTGACATTCCGGTTGGTCAAAACGGCTAAGCCATCGAACGAACTGCCACAATTCGGCGACAGCGAAAAGTGATAACATACTGCAGTCACCATCATTACAGTATGTAGACTAACACTTTTAGGGCATTTGAGACCGCCCGCAAAGTCGGTGTCTAAACGTATCGTGCTGCAAATTACTACGGAGGTGCAAGCAGGTGGATAAAGGTTAAAGTGAAGAAAGGCGAGAAATGTAATTTCCTCGTACAAGGTAAGAATAAACAGTTCTGGGCAGTCTGCGCCGCCACTTCGCACACGATGCAGGCGTAGTGAGAAGTGCTGCCAACAGATGGCGTACACCGCGTCAAGGGAGCGCCGGCTAATAGACTGATCTCAGCAAGCGTTCGGCGCCTGCGTGAAGCCGCCACAACTTTGCAAAAGGCAGGCGGCAGTGCTCAAGACGTCTCGAGCTCTGCAAGCGCAGAGCTCTAGCGAGGATGTGGTACATGCGGAAAAGAAAGTTCCCTAGATGCATTGCGGCACAGGTGGCGTACCCGGCGTACGTGCCCAGACTGGTTGGTGGAATGGGTCTATTAGCGGCGAGATGTTCTGGTGGCGCCCTCCTATGGTTTCCTCTCGTAACGTCCTTACCTCATGAACAACAAGTTCGATGCTGTTTGTAATGAGCATGATTGAAGCTTGAAATAATTGCGCTCTAAACCAACGCTGTCCACACCGCCAACATTGAAGTTTTTCCACTGCTCTTATTTCCGTCGAAAAGAAATCCTTTGCTGACGTCATAGTCAGCACTGGGTTAATCGCGGAAGGCGGATCAGAGCGACGCTTTCGATCGCGCACGTCGCCAATTGGCGACGATATATTTTGGTGACGCCTTCTTCTGGTTCCAATCCCCGACGTCACGACCAAGATTATTAGTAGCGAGCGACAAGTTCAGGGGCGCGTAAAAGGCACGGTGGAAGCCTAGACATCACGAATCCAAGATCAACACCGACAGAATCAAAAGTAAGACTTTGCTCTTTTTTCCGTCGATGAGGGCGGAAATTATCCTACTGAAGACGTCATAGTAAGTGTGTGGCCAATCGTGGAAGGCCGATCACAGGGACGCTTTTGGTCGCGCACGTCGCCAATAGAGGGTATTCACTGGACGCCTTTATTGTAGGCGCTGTATAGAGCGCGTGCTCCGAACGAGCTCACAATAATAGGCTGCTAAGACCGGCACTCTTGATGGTGTCGAATGCACGTTGTGAAAGAACCGCGGAAGTTCACCGTCAGCACGTGCACAGCAGTCGCGCACGGCTGCGGCTGCCAGTGAAAACACGCGCCAGGCTGAGCAGCCATTGCCGACCTTCTCTCGTCTCACTGAGATTCCGAGGCGGGCGTTGCGGAGCCTCCACAAAGGCCCATACTAGGGCGAAGGACACTGTAGCACCTAAAGTAGCGATAACCTGTACTGGGCCTCTAAACTCGTCAAACGCAAAGTTGGGGACGAAGTTGACGGAGCGAGCCGATTGGCATATCACGATGATGACTTCGTGCTTTTTTCGCTGACGTCTAATCGGTGCGCACCGCGAACTTTTGGCTCCAACTTTGTGTTTGACGAGTTTAGGGCCCCTGCTGGGGAAATGATGTAATGAAGCGAGCGGAATAAGAAAAAAAACTGAAGATTGGTTATGGCGGCGCCGATGCACAGCTACCTGAAAGCGTCTATTCACAGTACCATATTGAAGACTAAATAGTACCAGAGTGCTGACTAAAGAGTACCACAGGGCAGACTATAAATAGTACTACAGTGCAGACTAAGCAGCACTCCAGGGGAGACTAAACAGTACCAGAGTGCAGACTAAATGGTAACACCGTGCAGAATAAATAGTACCACAGTGGCAGGCTAAATAGTACCAGAGTGCAGACTAAACAGTACCACAGCGCAGACTAAATAGTACTACAGTGCAGACTAAGCAGTACTCCAGGGCAGACTAAACGGTACCAGAGTGCAGACCTAATAGTACCCCGGTGCAGGCTAAATAACACCCCGGTGCAGACTAAATAGAACCACAATGCAGGCTAAATAGTACCAGAATGCAGACTAAATATTACCCCACTGCACACTAAATAGTACTCCGCTGTAGACTAAATAATACCACAGTGCAGACTAAACAGTACCATGGTGGAGAGTACATAGTACCACAATGCAGAGTAAACAGTACTACAGTGCAGACTGAACAGTACCACAGCGCAGACTAAACGAGGCTCAAGACAGATCGAATCCGCTGAATCATCTCGGCATCATATATAGCTTAAAAAGAGTTATCAGGCAGGATGAGTTACCTGGGAAGTGGCTACGTGTTAGCGACGGTGACTGTCTCTCCAAACGACAATGAAACAATAAGCGAATAAATACTTCTTTTGGCAACTCTTTACGGCCAAGGCCGAGCATGAGAAAGTAGGAGATGGTACAAGACGCCTTTCTCGCGCGTGCCGTCAGGCATGGACAGTCTTGCGACGTGCGCGAAAGTGGACGCGCTTCTCATATTTCCCGGTCATGCACGCCGGACCCGAACAGCGCAGATGAGAATATATGAAAGGAGCGAGACAACGTGTGCGGCTGACGTATGGCGGCAACGCGCGCGTTCTGTGTGCCAATCGTTTCGCTGCCGGAGCGTTTCTGGCCGGAGCGAGCGCCTTTCGTCCAGTGCACGAGGCTGATGGCACCACGTCGCTGGACGGTGGATAAACGGAGACAGACGAGCGCTTTGTCTCGGGAAGCTCTCTCTCCTGCGGTCGGACGGCTATTCGACTCGCTCGTCGACGCTACACCGAGCGCTTGTAAATGGCTTTCCTAAGTTTCTTCCGGCTGTGACTCTGGTATAGGCCTGGAACGACAGCATACTATGGTGTAGAAGGTATCAGCCTGGGGGACGGTCGTTTTGCCTCGCATGGCGTGCTGCTATAGTGTTTTGTCTTTTGTTTTGATGACGGATTAATGAAAGTCTCTCAGCATCTCATGTAAGCTTCCTCTGGACCATTAAAAATGGGCAAAATGCCGTCCACCCCTTTTTTATTTATTTATTTTTTAATCAGTTGACAACTTTTAAAATGTAATTTGTAAAAATAAAGCAAGAAGTTAAAAGTTAGCAGTGCTTCGATACCGAGAATACGCGCTTGCGCTTTAATGGTTACAAAACATCGGCGCCTTGATCACGCCCTGTGGATGGAAATGGAAGAGAAATCAGACGGAGGCAACATTCTAATGCTTATAGACTACAGTACTGTTTAAAAATGAAAGTCGTTTACAACTCCCTGTACCGCCGACTTAGAGCGCAGCTTTTGAGGTGGAGGAGGGGAAGGTACGGAGAGGAGGGTATGGCCCTCTTCCTCTCCTGCTCGCCTCCCATTTAGGGCAAAATTTTCCGCTAAATTTAGCGGGGAAATTTTTCCACTCGATATAGCGGGGAAATTTTTCCGCTAGATTTAGGGGGGAAATTTTTCCGCTAAATATAGCGGCGATTTTTTTTCCACTAAATTTAGCGTGGAAATTTTTCCGCTAGATTTAGCGCAGAAATTTTTCCGCTAGATTTAGCGCAGAAATTTTTCCGCTAGATTTAGTGGGGGAATTTTTCCGCTAAATTTAGCGGGGAAATTTTTTCCGCTAGATTTAGTGGGAAAATTTTTCCGCTAGATTTAGCGAGGAAATTTTTCCGCTAGATTTAGCGGGGAAATTTTTCCGCTAGATTTAGCGGCGAATTTTCCGCTAAATTTAGCGGGGAAATGTTTTCCGGTAGATTTAGCGGGGAAACATTTTCTGCTAGATTTAGCGGGGAAAATTTTCCGCTAAATTTAGCGGGGAAAATTTTCCGCTAAATTTAGCGGGGAAATTTACCCACAATACACCGCGCGGTTACGCCGACGCTGACGCCGCTCAAGCTGGAAACGGGCGCCTAAGAGCTGCGCTCTAAAACAAGCCCGCTTATGTCCACACCATGTGCGGGCATTGCGCGTGCACAGAAACCCTCTTCGCGTGAGAGAATGCGTCTGCGCATGGGCAGTACCGACAGCGGCCCCACCGAGTGGCGTGAAGTCAGAAAGTTGAGTTGGTGTATAGGCTATCACCACCGAGATTTTAAGAAACGGTGGAGGGGGGGGGGGGGTTAGTACATCTTATCGCTCTTCAGTCCGTGATATTTCGGAATGATCTCGTCAGGACGCCGAAGAATAGCGAGTTTTAGTAGACTGTGTTTTCCGCTCCGCTAAGCCCCTCCGCTACCCGGAACTCTACAGCCAAGGCCATCGGCACGCTGGCGCAGTGGCGGTTTCTTCATAGCGGAGGGTTAGCGGAGGGGGAAACAAGGTCTACTAAAACTCCCTAATGTATCACGATACTCAAAGCGTAAACATAGTAGGCCACCCCATATGTTATTTTCTTTTGTCAGGGACTCGTTACGTGCTGCGTTTCTTAAGTTGTCGATGGCAGTTCTATTGTGGAGGCTTGTGCCTCTTTCCCCCATAGAAGAAGAAAGGAAGTGGGCAATGTTTATAGGGGAGGATACCGCATGTTTCAGTGAGTTATAAATATAGCTGCACACCAGACACCGTTGTATAGACGGTATTCACTGGATGCCATATTTAAGGGCGATGTTTAGAGCGCATGCTCAGAATGAGCTCACGTTAATTGGGCGCTAAGAGGGCAGTCTCGATGGTGCGGAATGGACGCTGCAAATTAACTGTGGAAGTCCGCCATCAGCACGCGCTCGGCTGTCGAGCACATGGCTATGGCCGCCAGTGAATACTCCCCGGCGCTCGCGAGGCTCTGTTTGAACTCGGCAACTTGCGTCTACCTCACATTTATGACGCAAATAACCATGTTGCAAGAAGTGCCTTCCTGGAAGGAAGCAAACGTGTAGTGCTTCGAGGATACAGCCTGTTTTAGTTCGACCTAGCTGCACTCCAAATGCTGTTGCAGATTCCGTGGGCGGTGCATGCAAAGCTCTGCTTTAACGCAGTAACTTGCGTGTATGTACCTACCATTTATAACAAAAATAACTACGTTGCATGAAGTGCCTTTCTAGAAGGGAGCGAATAAGCGACGATTAGATCATACAGCCTGTTTTGGTTCGACGTGCCTGCACTCCAAACACTGCTTTGCAGGCTCTGTGAACGGCGCTTGGAAGGCTCTCTTTTACCTTAGGCAACTTGCGTGTACCTCACATTTATAACGCAAATAAGTCATTGCAAGAAGTGTCTTTCTAGAGGGGAGCATATCGGCAGCCCTTAGGCGATACAGCCCGTTTTAGTTGGGTATAGCTGCGCTTCAAATACTGTTGCAGATTCTGTGAGCGGCGCTTGCAAGGCTCTGTTTTAACGCGGATAACTTCCGTGTACCTCCCAATTATGACGCAAACACCTATACCGTGCTTGCTCGAGTAGTAGCCGCGCTTTTTATGAACAAAGCCTGTGGGCATGCGGAGCACGAGAATAGCGAGCGATTCACAGGGATCGGCAGAAAAATGGCAGCTATTTAGGGGACAGAGATAACGTCTTCACACGAAAATGCTATCTGTCCAGATCGCAATTTTACGGAGTATCGTGCTCTCGACTTCGTTGTTTTCTGCAATTTTTTTTATGCAGAGCGCGATGATTGGCTACAGGAAAGTCGACACAAGGGTCTTGTACGTAAGAAGCGCGGCTATCACTCGACCAAATACGGTATGTTGCATGAAGTGCATTCCTAGAAGAAGAAAGGAAGTGGGCAACGCTTAAGGCGCGTTCACACCGGCGATCCGATCTAGTCGTGCGATAACTTTCATCGCAAAAGCGACAATCACGGGCAAAAGGCGACGTGATCTAAGCTGTCGCATGCTGACCCGACTTTTTGCTATGCGATCTAGTCGCGGAGCGGCTGAGCCAGTCAACGGAGTTCGGAGTGAGAGTTTACGAGAAACGACTCGCCAACGAAGGCGTTGGGCTCGCTCACCGCGCACGTTAGTGTCAGACTTGAGAAGTAATCCGTTGACTTTTTAGGTAATTTTGAAATGGCCACGTTGCTTTTTTTGGGATTAATTTGTAATGTAATTACACTACAAAATATTGGTAACGGATTACTTTAATTACTCCTTCTTTTTTTTTAAAAATATGAGCATAATACAGTAACTGGAGATATACGAGCAGAACATTCAGCAGCATAAAACGAGCAAGAACAACAAAATATAAAACATCAGGAAGGGGAGAACAATGAGCAGAACGGTAAGGACGCAAGTGAGCCGGTGTATATTAAACATTTTAGTGAAAAACCCGAGACTGAGGTAATGACAGACGACGACAAGGAACAAAAGGAGAACGTTTCAAACAAATAGCCGAAAAGAAAGCACGATTTTTTGTATGACCAGTAACTAGAACCACTAGAAAAACAGGAAAGGCATGTACAAATATACGAAATACAAAGATCAAGTAAGACAACGCCGATTAAGCTCTCCGTCGTTTTACATCGTGTTTTTCTTCTTCTCACGGGCAAGAGAAATTTCTTCGTGTTTATTTGTGTTTTGTCTTTTACAGCGTTTCACCCTTTCCAACTTCTTCGACGTCTCCCCACCCCCTACACAGACATCAAACGCGGGTCCGTACCCCTTCGATTCGCGGGTTTACAACTCGCGTAACAGGCGATGTAGCCTCGCAGGAGGGGGTCAAATTCTCTTTGTCTTTGATGTTCACTACTGTATTCTAGCACGCTCTTGAGGCACGGCTGAAAAGCGCCCGGCGCGAAACTAACCGCCGAATTCAGAAACCTCACTCAAACTACACTCAAACTGAAGGGCCCCTCCACTTCCTCGAGGAAGGCGCGAGGGCCGGCGCTGGCCAATCGCGACGGCGGATCCGTCCTCGCGATTGGCCAGCGCCGGCTCTCGCGCCTTCCTCGAGGAAGTGGAGGGGCCCTTCAGTTTGAGTGTAGTTTGAGTGAGGTTTCTGAATTCGGCAGTAAGGTCATCGTCTTTGTGGGTACGGACGATACTTCTTTTGGTTTACTTGTCTGGGCATGGTGGTCGAGTCCACTCTTCACTTTACAGTCAACTGTCAACATAAAGGGGGGGGGGGGGGGGGTTAGGCCATTTAAGGAGTGCTGACGGAGAGAGAGAGAACGTGTAAAAGTGAGGTTATCCTCTATTGTTTTATGAGACCGATGGCCACCGCTTCTCTTGCTCTCTATACCCTCTCCTCCCCTGGCCTCCCCGAATATTGGTATGAAAGTGAGGACCGATGAACGATCGATAACCCGTAATCGCGAATTTTTCTCTGACTGGCCGAGTTTTCGATCATGGAGTGCCTGTCGTCACCATGGCCATCTCTTAATGAGATGTTCAAAAATCAGGGCAATAAAGAGGACGAAAACCTAGAGTTTCATTGCATACTTTGCTTGCCAAGGAAAACAAAACAAAAAATACCTTGTCATCAGGAAGAACAACAAACTCTAATCTACGGAAAGACATCTAGGTAAGTTGGGACACCTGCATTCTGCATTGGCTATACATTGTACCGTTAGAACAAAGTTTTTATTCTCTTGTAAATAACGGCCGAAACACCCGAGCCAGAAGGGAGCTTTCGTAGATCCCTTCTTTGGCTCCGAATCTCGTAGCGAAGGTAGACGCTGCTACTGAGCATGCGCACTGCAAGCTTTGAATGCACAATTCCAGGGATAATTTTTGGAGGCAGTAAGCTGGCGGGATGGCGGGTGTGGTTGCAGCTTTCGGTGCCTTGTCAGCTTACAGGTGAACGGAGTGCACCAACACTCTTAAATACAATATCTTATTTTACAAGGACTACCATAATACGGGCGTGTGAAAAATGAAAAGTAGTGTTGCAGTACATTTTTGAAAGATATCAAAATTGTTCCTATTGTTTTCTGGATAAGTATACGGAAAAAGTAACGTGAAAGTAATTTGTAACGTGACGAGTAAAGTAATCCGTTAGTTTTCTGCGAAACTAATTTTTAACGGTAATCCATTACATTTGAGAGTTGATAATTTGTAATATTTTTGCGATGCGATCTATTCGCATCGCGCGACTGCTTATATCGCCAGTGTGAATGCGCCTTTGGAGGATACAGTATGTTTTAGTTACAAATCGGTGCACTCCAAGCACTGTTGCAGATTTTGCGAACGGCGCTCACACGGCCATGTTTGAACTGAGTAGCTTGCGAGTACCTTACAATTATAACGCAAACACTTCATGTTGCAAGAAGTGCCATATTCCTCAGGGGTAATGTTAAGTATCTTTCCTAATTCAATATTTGACCATTGTTAGCTATGCAAATACCAAAAGCGACACACACGTGAGCAATGATATATTCCTAAAATGACGTGTTCGACGTCCCGTCTAGTTCATTATCTTTCAACCTTACTAAAAATGCCAAGAAATCGTCCGTTGTATCTTCTACCCAAGCCATAGATAATAAATTCAGCTCTATTCGGAAGCATTTCTCTTTTCAATAACGAACATTCTTCGATTTAAGTTCAGGGAGCATGACCAGCGGGAACACCAGAAAAAGAAAATGAGAGAAGACGAGAGAAAGAGGAGAAAGTCAAATATGGGAGGGAGCACGATCCGTGAAACGGGCGGGGCCCTCAATTGGATCTCTTTGTGTCGATGCTTGGTCGGGAGCTGCGGCTCTTTTCATCGGCTGGCGCCCGCAATGGCCGGCCCCTTGGCCCCCCTGCTCTTCGGCATACTTGTCCCGCACGCGAGCCGCAGCCCGTAATTTGGACTCGGGGTCTCGCCCGCCGCCGTGGCTTTGAGCGCGCCATCTTGCCCTTGGCGCCCCGTTTTCTGCTGTGTTTCTGTCATCGAGAGGCGCGGATGTCCCACGCAGTGTCAGCCGATTCGCGAGAAAATTGTTTGTCATCGATGAAAGTAGTATATTGCCTCATTCGTATTCACTATAAAAAAATACAGCTCTAAAAAAAACTTTAAAAAAAAAACATCCGTGAATTTATTTTTGCGTAGAACACGCAGATGGCCTATCGGTGCCAGCAATAGAAAAAGATCCGAGCGAATGACGATGCTTAGAATACTTCCGTCCTAATTAAATCTCCGTTGTTGTTGTTGTGGTTGTTATTTTATCGGTTAATGCCATAACGTCAGTGGCTGCCGGGTAATGATAAGGTGCTCGGAACTCTCCCCGTCCTGCGTTTCTCAAGCTATCAGAGACTGTGGGGGGGGGGGGGGGGGGGGGGGGGGAAGGAACACTCTGGGCGCGTTTGGAATGTAAACGAACGCACGAGGTGCGCGAGGAGCAGAAGAACTTGCACGCCGTATAGATTCCTGTGCGATGTGCGCAGGGAAAGTGGGCAAGTGAAACGTCTTACAATAATAATCCCTGGAGAAGGGAGAACAGGAGGGACAAAAGAAATACAAATTTTCAACCACAGTTAGGCAACTAGTGTGCTACTGCGAAAAATCCGCCTGGTCCTGGTATAGAACCAGGCACTTCTCGATTTCCAGTGGAGCGCTCTACCAAAGAGGGAGATGTGCGCATGTTGCACATTTTGGGTCTTGTCGTACTCCGAGCTTCAGATTGTTCACCAAAATTAATAATCTGTGTTTTGCAACAAAAAAAAATATATCTTGACCTTCCGGCGTCTCTTGACCCCCGGAAGGTCAAGGTCCAACGTAAAGTTGGAAAGGGGGGGGGGGGGGGGGGGGGGGGGCAAGAGACGCCACAGAGAAGTGACTTCGTGCTCTCTGCTTTTCGTCAACTTGCAGTTTTGCTAGTAACATATTTAGCTTTAATTTGTTTGTGGGACTATACTCTAGGGCTTTACTTGACATGATAGCAATATTTAAGAGGGCACCGCAGCACACTTGTTCCCGTTGCTCAATTCACACGGGAATTAATCGAGGATAACATGTCTCGAAAAACATATTTATTCGTACGACAGTTGTTGCTCTTCTGTCTAGCTGCGAGTTCGTGGCTTTATTCTTGAGCGGAGAGCTCGCACTCGCAGCGAAATTGGCGTAAAGTTGAACATTATAACAAGCTTGGAAGTAAAAATTTAAAGCAGAACAATAAGCAAATGAAAACCGAATAATACAAACTATGAGAATAGGTCGCAAGGACAGATATGTTTCGTTCGGAGATGAATCGGCGACATAAGATAATTATGAAGCATGCCATGTCTAGTGCTCGAGACAAAGAAACGGAGGCTCGCAGCCGATTGCATGCGGGCCGCGTACCACCGAGTGGCGGGCCGCATGCAGCCCGCGGCGCCCCCGTGTTTGAGACCCCTGCTGTAGCAAATAAAATTAATCAAAATGCTACTCTTAAAGAAAAGAAAAAAAAAACTCGTGGACATTTTTTTTTTTTTTTTAAGAGTATCATTTTCATTAACTTTATTTTCTACAGCAGGGGTCTCAAACACGGGGGCCCCGCGGGCTGCATGCGGCCCGCCACTCGGTGGTACGCGGCCCGCAGGCAATCGGCTGCGAGCCCCCGTTTCTTTGTCTCGAGCACTAGACATGGCATGCTCCATAATTATTTTATGTCGCCGATTCATATCCGAACGAAACATATCTGTCCTTACGACGTACTCTCATAGTTTGTATTATTCGTTTTTCAGTTGCGTATTGTTTTGCTTTAAATTTTTACTTCCTAGCTTGTTATAATGTTCACTTTTACGACAATCTCGCTACTAGGCTGCGAGCGCGAGCTGTCCGCTCAAGGACGCACCTTTTTTTTGTGTGAACTCTCGTTTAGCAGGAGCAACTGCCAAGAAATAAAGCCACGAACTCGCAGTAGACAGGAGAGCAACTGTCGTACAAATAAATTTGTTTTTCGAGACATGTTATCCCCGATGAATTCCCGAGTGAATTGAGCAACGGGAACAACAGTGTGCTGCGGTACCCTCTTAAATATTGCTATCATGTCAAGTGAAGGCCTAAAGTATAGTCCCACAAACAAATTAAAGCTAAAGATGTTACTAGCAAAACTGCAAGTTAACGAAAAGCAGAGAGCACGAAGTCCCTTCTCTGTGGCGTCTCTTGACCCCCCCCCCCCCCCCCCCTCCCCCACACACTTTCCAACTTTACGTTGGACCTTGACCTTCCTGGGGTGGGCCATCTGCCCCCCTCCCCCCCTCACATGAGTTTGAGAGGCCCCTGACCTACAGTTTCGCCATGCCTCAAAATCAGACCGACCACTCGCTGTCTAAACGATAGTCTAATTTAATTTGCCTTGTACGAACGTGTGACAACTTCAAGAGGGGGACAGTAAGTTACTTCGAAGAAATTAGGCTCGCTTATAACCCTCAATTGTGCAATAAGGTAGGAAGATAAAGAGACTGAAGAGAGAGAGCGATAGAGTCAAGTCGTATTAGAGACATTCAATAAAGACTCTTTCAATAATAACACCACTGATAAGTACTAAAGATGAATGGCGTTGCAAACTATAAAAATTGTTTTCAAGAATCCGCCGAATTCCAGATAGCGAAAGAGTGTGACTAATTATGGCTGAATCCTTCGGAACCCTGGAACGAAGAACAAGCTCTTTGCTTGTTATCTCTGGAAAGAAAGCCAGTGCAACTGGCAATCGCTTTTTTTTTTTTTTTTTTCTCTCTCGCGTTTGCTATTGCGGAGTACAGCTTAAAGGAAACGAACGACCAAAAATAATTCCAGGCGTTTGAAGGAAAACCTGGGCACAAAAAAATCCCGAGGAAAATAAAAAAAAAGAAAAGCCAAAGAGACAAATGTGGACAAAAGACGTCGCAAGGTATACCTATCACCCACAACTAACGACATATGTCCCGAGGGTGGAAGGAAGGTCCCACACAAGGGCAGCACGCTGTAACAACCCCAAAAAACGGCTCGACACGAGCTGTCCGCGAAGGGAACAAGTATACCGACCGAGACGGCCCAGGGCGCCCCAAGAAGCCCAACGAGCTTGCGTCCTCCCATAGGTTACAGCCTCTCCGAACGAACCCTCGAGGGGCGAGAAGGAAACAATAAAAGACGACGCGAGGCGGAGCCGCCACGGACGCTGCAAATGACGCGGGGTCTAAAACGGGATGCGTGATGTACGGGCACGCTTTTAGGGCTTTCGGCAACAAGAAGTGGCGCCGTAGGAAGCAAAAAATAATGTCGACGACGACGTCGCCTCCGGAGGGCACACGCGAGGGGTTCGGGCCTCGGCGGCGACGAAACGACGGGTCCCCTTCGCCCATTACGGCGATGGCCCCGGGTCGAGACGTCGTACGTCAGGGTGGTTCGAGCGCCGCGATTCATCAGCAGGTGTGCGCAGTCGACGTGTGTTCTCTTCGAGAAAGGAGCGGCGCCTTGGGACTTTGCATTCCTGGGCTGCGGTGGTGCTGATTGGCGCGGGCCACATGGAATAGCAGTTCCGTAGATTTATACCCTCGCTTTAGCGGTAGGTCATAGTTTTCGGAAGAGATCAGATTGAATAAAAAGGTTTTCTTTTTTTTAGTTCTTGTTTTAGTTTGGTTTTTTTTAATGTTCTATTGTTTATGTTTTAATAAATTAATAGGGACCAATCAAGTATATGCTGGTCGCGCCTATGGTCCTTCCTGCGTGATATTGAAATAACGCCTTATTTACTGGCTACTATATATTTCATGCTCCTTCTCACTAGCCAATGGGAGGCTTCGAGATGGATCGTTTCCTTATGCATCGAGTGGGCCATAAAGTCACAGCGCAAGGAGGTCATGCTGTGCAGGGACAATTTCGCTAATATTGATCGAGCCTTCAGCCGATGACGCGCATCCATGACATCAGCGCCGGTGATCAGAATGGGAAAGGCATCGTTCTATCGTTTTAATTATCACAAAATTCACCAATTTATGGGAACAAGCGCGGCATTGATGTCTGCTGACAAATCGCCACTTATTTCGCTTTGTCTGTTTTAGCAAGAGTGAACGGATTATTATATTTAGCCAATAGACATGGTGTATACTCCGACTTATTCCACCTTGGTGGTACTTGTAAATGTCGGAAAATTGTCATTCAGTCCCCAAGATTAATTTTAGGTTTAGTTTCCACGAATGGCGGCGGAAGCTCGGTAATCAGACGATCATCTCCAGAACATCCTTGGCGACGTTTAATAGACCATTGTTCGTTTATATCGCCTCCCGTGTATCCTTTAGCTCTAAAATGTGTTCCGTTTTCAAAAGCCTTGTCAGACTGCTCATACATCATACCATAGCCTCCTCTATGCTCACAAAGCCTAGCAGTTCGACGACGGAGTTATGGAGTGCTCGGTCGCAGGGTTGGAGCGCGAGGATCTGGTATCGTGCACAGAGAATCAAAAAGTCATTTCCCTAAGAACCTGGACGTAGGCGCACAGCTTTTGCAGCGGCGAGGACGCGAAATACACCGCTGGGTCCTCGCGTCTCGCCGCAGCGTCTCGCCACAGCGTCTCGCGACAGCGGCGAGATGTTGCGTTTCGGCGTCTCGCCGCAGCGGGGTGCCCGTCACGTGACTCTTCTCTCATCCGTTGTCTGCCGCTCCAACTTTTCCGTTTCAGCGGCCACTTCTCGTGGCGATCTGCCAGGCTTTGTCAATATATAGAAAACTATAATCATACAAAAAAAAAAAAAAAAAAGAAACGGATTGCAAACAGGTGTCACTGCAATGCCCTTGGTTCGAATGTGCGCTTTCCAAGTTCCTCCTTGACCTCATTGTCATGCTGCATTTGAAGCACGGGGATCTCGCGGTGACTCGAGTTGGAATCTGTATGCAGGCTGTCTTTTGTAAGATGTATAAGCAGTGTGACCCCAACTTCAGATCTACATAAACTTCTTGCGCAGACTGGCGTAGCTTTATCGTTTTAGCAAAAAGCAGACTAACGCAGACCAGAAGCTCAAACTCAAATCGCGTTATATCAAAGGCATAGGACTGTTAAGCACACCTTTGTGTATTTGGCCACCACCACCTAGAATAATCAAAGCACGTGCACTAGAGCTTGGACGTCATCAGTAAAATCGAGCGAAGACACAGATTGGATACAAGAGCTGCGTCAGTGCTCGGCTGGGCGTCGTGTCCACTCAACGCGTCGAAGGACGCTCGGTGTCAGCTCCGGCCGAATTGCTGAGTTGACGCCGTCCGAATGTGGTGACATTACGCGAAGGAAGAGGTGGCTGTTGAATGGTTTTGATTATTCGGGGTGAGGTTGAATAGACTCCCGCCTATCTCCATTGGTCACAATTTCTTTTTCCTTTTCTTCTTCCAAAACTATAATTGATTTGCTCGCTTATTTTCTAATAATTTTAGCGCGCTCTATTTTGTAGCTACCTAATTGGTGGTTTTCTCGCGAGAATTCTGGAGAGTTTGGTTTCGCAGCCTTCCATTAGGTGGGCCGCAAATTATTGTTTCGTCGCAATGCTTGCTAATACAAAAAAAAAAGAATAACATTCTGAAGATAGCGGTGTGATTTCCCTTCTTATCGTGTTTTGCTGCAAATTGAACGTCATCGGACAAAAACACTCACTCACGAGTACAGCACCAAGAAAATCCCGACGTCGAAAAATAAAAATAAAATAAAATAACGACTGTGCTGGGATAGCTATGCGCTTGCTCAATCTTGAAAGACCAATGTAAAACTTAACTTTTCTACGATGAATCTTAGAGTTGTCGCATAAGCTTCCTACGGAAGCCAGAGTTGCGCGTCTGTATTTTACGTGCCGCTGCGCCGCTATTCGCCGAGATCGATCACTTGAGGAGTAAAGAATCCTGCGCCATGCAGGAAAGCCACCGATCCGGTCGCTTCGCCGACGTTTCACGCGCCACGGCGTACGTTTCGCTGCTTTTGCCTCCTTCTCCTCCTTTCCTGATTTTCATGCGCGGCGTCACTATTCACCGAATTCAGTCAAGTGACGAGCAACGAATTACTGGCCGTGCAGGAAAGCCGGCTCTACGGCCACCCGCCGAGGATGAATGCTATGGCCACCCTCTCCGAGCCTTTCATAGTTCCATGTGCGGGACAGAAAATATATTATAACGAGGACATGGCTGTGCGCGCTTTTCGCTCACAAGAGTAAGGAGAAAATCTTGGAAGAAAGA
Source organism: Ixodes scapularis (assembly GCF_016920785.2). Taxonomy (NCBI): domain Eukaryota; kingdom Metazoa; phylum Arthropoda; class Arachnida; order Ixodida; family Ixodidae; genus Ixodes; species Ixodes scapularis. The sequence goes on along the minus strand of NW_024609857.1, from coordinate 106,496,488 downwards.
GAATAGGGAGCAGATACAATATTGGAAGAGAAGAAAGAAAATACAAATGGAAATTACAATGTCGTTCTGCCTGACTGTAACGTTACGTGGTGAAAAAGAGCAGAGGAGAAAGAGAAGGGGTGCCAGGTTAGGCGGAAAGGTGAAGAGGAAAAAAAAGGAGAAGCTGGAGATGAGGGGGCTCGAGCAGGAGACGGATTCGACGGTGCCCCGAGAGAGCTGCAGTCCTCGGCCGTGAACCGCAGATGCAAGCCGACTCCATACAGGGATCTAAAGTATCAAGGTGACGAACCCTGCTACCCAGCGAATAATTTCTCCGCATAACCTGGGCCACCTCCAACAGAGCCCGGAGATACCTCGGCAGTGACCCCTGGTACAAAGCATCTGATTCCGTCGAGAACACATCATCAAGTTTCAACGGACGCTGGTGACCCCAGCGCCTGATGTCATCAACCTCAACAGGGACGTGAGAATTCAAGACATTTTTAACTGTACATGTATAAATACTTAGGCATTAGCCATCTTTTCTATTTACGCATGTCACTGTTTTATGTAAATTGATTTATACCGTCGACCGTGTACTCTCCTATTTCACTCAGACGGTCGACCTGAACCACGACACTGACACAGAGTGAACACCACAGATCGGGAATTTTGCTCATTTTTTTTTTAAACGATGAACCGTGGGACGCAAACAGTACAGCCACAAGCCGATACATCAGGTGAACCCTTTTCATCCACGCGAGTAGTTTAAAAACAGCCTTACAGTAAAAAAAACAATCTGTAGGAAAATAACGGTGGCTTCTTCGTGCCAAGGGTGTGTCGCTTCAGACCGTGAAACATGCTCCCATTTAGTAAGTCGGGAGGAACGATAAGCATACAATACGAAATACAAAAAGATAATCCTACCGCTATGTGTTTCTTTTTTTCTTTTTTTTATTTGGGGGAGGGGGGGGGGGTGTAGAGTGTTGACAGCTTATATATCGAAAACCGATGATGTAAAGAGGCTTTGAGGTACTGAATTTTTTTTACTTAATAAGAAATGACAAGGATGAAGCAGAAAGAGAGAGCAGTCAGATTTGAAAGATTTGAAGATTTGTAAAAATGAAAAGTGGAGGGAACACGCCCGTAACAGACATGGTAGATTTCGAGCAGATGATTGTCTTCAAACCATCGGATGTGGCTCGAGAATAAAGCCCTGAAAGCTGACTTCGTTCCGATCTGGAAATATTGGGAGCTTTAATATTTCCGACGGGCAGCTCACTTGGTACGAAAATGATATTTCGGAGTTAGCTGGTAAGAATGTTGAAGAAGGAATCGCGAAGCGGGAACCGTAATTGTTATAAACCACGCCCTGTGGTTCTTAAGCTCTCACTAACTATGTACAACGCTTTGGCAAGGTGTGCGTGTACAGGCAGACACCACATTTACCAGTGGTTTTTCCTTCGTATCTCGCGCAATTCTGATCAATTTTTATCAAGCAGAAATACAGCGCTGTTTGAATTGTTGCTTGTCAACAAGGATGGGATGCGTGGTCGAGTGAGCAGACGATGGTGCGTAATCACATAAATTATACGTTCCGGCAGTTTTTTTTTTTTTTTTTTTTTTTTTTTTTTTTTTTTTTTTTTTTGTGGTTACTGTAAGTGCATGAAGCGGAGGCTCCATGACTGTGACTCGAGTCACTCCGTCGGAGTTTCCACTGAGCGAGCTTTTAGAGCACCTCCGGGTGCAGTCCAAGCCCTCTATCTGAATTTCCGTTTTTCTTTTTTCTTTCCTTTTGCTTTTCGCGCGGAACATTGCTAGATGGCCGGTACGCCGACAAAGCAGAACACAGAAGACGCTAATCTGACGACGCCGCTGCCCAAGCGTAAGCTTCTGTCGTTGTTGGCTCTTTGTAACGCTTAAATTGGGGACTGAAGCGAATGCAACCCCTCATGAGCACAGCGGAATTCAATTGACTATGTATATTGCCAATAAAAGTAACGTTGTGAGCTTTATTTTGCTTAGCTGTCACTTCGGATAAAAAAGCATAAGCAGAGTCGGATCGTGAAGTGTTGTACATGTGCACACCTTGTCGGAATGCAGAACCGGGGCTGCTTTGTTTTGCTAGGCGGCTATGGAATCGTTCAGTAAAGCTGCCTCTGCAACAAGAAACGAAAGCAATGTACGGTGCAAACAAGAACCGCTGAGTTCTCAAGGTTGTGTTTACCATAAACGCACATTACACCAACGAGATTGAATGAACACAATAAACATTTGGTGGACACCAGCTAGGCGAAGTAACAAACAGCGCTTCGAAGCTATCCGCGGTGAGAAGCGCGCTAGGTTTTTTATCGGCGCGAGAAGCTCGCTATGGTAGGTAGACATCCTCGCTATGTGTAGCACACTTGCTACCCACGCCACTACGATTTAACTTTTATAGTGCATAGAGGCTTGGTATTGCACGTGCTTGAACCAGCAAAGGATGTTGAAGTATCCCCACTCTGGGTTGTGAAAAACATCCACCAGGCGGCGACACCCAAACTTCTCGCCGACGATCGGCATAACGACGCAGACGATCAATTTCACGCATCATGCAAGTCTACAAACACATTCCCTCTTCATCACAGGGCCGTACGAGGATGCGAATCAGATTTCGTTGCTTCTGCGATGATGCATTCATCGCGAGGTCCATCGGTTTATCAGATGCCTGCGTCGCACGTGCTAACAGTAGCGAAATGGCTATCAAAAAAAGCGCGATCGCGATCGGCCTCTGCTCTCGGCGGAACGAGGCGGAACTGCGTCACCCTTCCGGAAGTAGAATTTTCTGGCTCCACGAGCCCCAAGTCCGAGGACCGAGCTGCGGCGTTTGACTCGAGTCACGAGCACCAGAAGTGCACGCGGCGCGTTTCGCGGAAGGAGTAACTCGAGTCATGACTTCGAGTCCCTACTTACTGCACGCACTGACATAGTAAGCGTCTCCTTCGGGAGTCGTGCTCCGGTCTTCTTTTCTGTTTAAGTGCAATCTTATAGGCAGCGAAGTGGCTAAGATTCTCGAGAGTTTCTTAAATTGTCATCAACTATACTTTGTTTTTCTAGTCAGTGACAATTTAAGAAACATTGGGAGTGGCCTACTATGAACACGCTTTCTGATTCGTCCTCCCGCGTTCTCATCGACTACTGCCATAGTCTCATTGGCTCAGGAGCGATCATAATATGGCCTGCGTTTTTCTAAGTTATCAATGGCTATACATAGTTCTAGCTTCAATGTCCTTGAAGGCGTCGTACGTACAAACTGGGGACCCATTTGAGCGTCCAGTCCGACCCATTAAAACAAACACGCCCGTGTTTGTGCCCGTTCGATAGATTGTTTCCTATTTGTTCCCCCCCCCCCCCCCCCCCCCCCCGCCCCCATATCGCCTCCGAATCACTTACGCCCTCCTTCTTGGTGTTTATTTTTTTCTCCACTACGGAATTGGTGCACACGAAGGGCAGGGACAATAATGCGGGCGGAAATGGCGCAGATTTAACGGCAATTTCGGGACCGAGGCGCGCGTCCTCGCGCGCTCGTTCGGCGGTCGCCCTGGCTGCAGCCGGTCATTGGCGGGCGCCGGAATGGATGGCGCCCATTGGAGCGTGCGAAATAGCCCCGACACGGGGTCCCCACCGGTCGGCAACACGGGGCCCGGGTCCTCTTAAGGGTCCAGCCCCGCGTGAACGCGCTCGGCTCGGGTCATTTGTCGTCCGACAACTTGGTCGCCGGAAATGAAGTGGCGCAATTTCGTGCGGCCGCCAGCCTTGTTCAAGCGCGTTGGAAGTGACCGTGCTGCTGAAGCCAAAACTTTTCTCTGCTGCGTTGCGTTTTTTTTTCTCGTTTTGATTTGAAGAAGTGGTACCTTCGGTGCGTTGCCCCGCACTCGTAGCGCCTCCCCCCTTCCCAAGCTAGAAAACAAAGATATCAACGGCGTCGGGGGGCAAACGGGGCGCAGCAGAACAAGGAACACTTTTTCGATTTCCGTACCTCGAAAACGCCGCTTTTGTTCCTCGTTGTCCCGCTCAATTGTGTGCGCGTAAAGAAAGAATGAAGGAGAAGCTGTAGGCGTGAACGCGCTTTATTAAAGTACTTTACTGAGGCAAAGCTGATAGAGGCTCGGACGTAATCTTGGTATTGTCAACAATGCGTTCCAGAAAAAACAAACAGTATCTCCAAAAAGTGTTATGAAAGGCAAACAGCCAAAAGTTCAATGGATCAGCGTATAGTCTTTGTTGTATTGCAACCCGAGTGCAAGTCTAAAAAAGAGCAGTTCCCCTTCGAAAGTGCGCATGTGCGTCATCATACTCCAGTTCAAGCTGGCAGCATTCGTATGTCCTCCCGGGGTTAATACGAGCTTTCTTCAAGAAGGAAGCAGATGAAGGCTATTGAACGCTGTGTGGGGCATTGCCGTCGTCACTATTCGGGCTCAGGGGATAACTTCAAGCAAACCGGTTTATCGCTTTATCTCAGAAATGTTATCCTACTTCCACGGCTCTCTGACAGTGCGGTGACAAGCAAAACGTTCCCTGGGAGTGTTCGTTTCTCGCGGCTGCCAAATTTCTTGAGCAATTTTACAGTTGGTATTACGTGTGTGCAATGGCGTAATTATCCGCCTTTAAAATTATAAAGAATTAAAGGGAAATAAAGAGGAAACTATTATTTCTCACTTCTACTTTGCGCGCCGCGCAGAAAACGATGCAGGTAAATGAAGGCTCCTGCAAATCACATCAGACGCTTCATACAGGTTTTCGCTTGTATTTTTTCTGGTTTTTTGGGATATCTTGTTTTATTAGATCACTACTAGAGCACTCCGCTCCGTCAGATTTCTTTCGTATCACCCAAGCTTTTAAAAAAAAAACTTCTAGATAACAATTTATAACTTACTCCTTCGTCCCTTTGCAAACCAAAATTCATTAAGCTCACAAGTATAAGAGGTGCTGCAAACCATCCTGTGCCAAATTCGCATGAAACCTCTTTCAAAATTGCGACAGATGTTTCATTCAGATAACCCACGCGCGAAACACTTCAATTTGAACCGTATACGCAGCTCATATGTAAAGGTCCTTCCAATCTGCAAGACATCTTGCTCTCACATAAAGCAGACGACTCGTCCAGCCTTAAACGCATAAAATAAATAATAACGAAGAAAGATACTGCACCGGATAAAACATTCATTCAGAAATTTTCATCAACCCAAACGCAAGCACACACGCACACACACACACACACACACACGCCGTACATTTCCTCGTGTTTCCGAGGGCTCGTCTTCAATCTCCGCCGCGGGGCTCACTTCACTTAGGAATCTCCGCTTCCTTCAGTTGATTACGACGCGGAGCCCAATTTCAAAGAATGCGATAAGCCAATATCAAACGCCGCGCAAAAGAAAGCCCTAAAACGCGGCGCAAAAGCAAGTCCTCTCTTGCCAGAAACATTCGGTTATACGAACAAGCTGTGTTTTTTTTCTCCCCCTTTCCCGTCAAAGTCCGTTCACATTAGCATGATGCAGACAAGCTCCAGACTTCGCTCTATTCCCTAAAAAAAAAGCGAGACTTTGTCTTCACAAAACACGATCGGCTCATATTATATCCGAACGGGGGCGGAGGCTCGCGTATTGAACGAGAGTTTTCTAGTGTGTTTCACATTTTGCCGCTGTTGCCAGTTGGTTTCTTCGAGGGTGCATGCTGCTCTAGCTTTTTGGGACGGCGTTCGCGCCCTGACGTTGACGGATCGTGTGCCCGGACTCGAGCTCCTTCCTACCGCCTTCCAAATATTCGAGCCCCGAACGCGGTGTCCGCGGTGCAAACCTTCGAAGTGGTTCGAGCGAATCCGCGCAGCCTCGGGGGATATGTGTTTCTTTCGAACCTGCGCATTTCTTTGTGTCCCAACTGGACATTTGAATGACGGCGATCCATCGCGCGTTTTTGGTTTTAGTTGTTGTTTAATAAATGTAGTCCGCTGGCTAGGCACAACCGATATAGTCGCTCTCAACTTAAGGTGAACGCAAGGTGTGGTTTCTTATATTCGCTTTGTGATACACTCTCACAAATAAAGGTGTAGAGGGGTACACCTTAGATAGATAATGTACGCATTAAACGCTACAGTAAGACAATAAAGGTTCCTTTGTCCCTGCTGCAAAACCTTAGTGTGTTTTTTTGGTTTGTCTTGTAGTCTTTGAAACGCACATTAGCTATTTAGTACGTTATATCCAACAGCTATCAAGCCGTTCGTAAAAGTGGACTGAACATTGAAATGTAATTTTGGGGTGTTCCACATTGGACAAGCAGTGTACCCCTCTCCACCCCCTATTTCTGAGACTGTAGACGAGCCAAATTCTTCGGGGTATAGAAGAAACGCAACCTCAAAAGTAAAATAGCCTTCATCTGTTATCTTAACACTGTTAGTTGTTATGATATGTTATCTCAACCCTTGATTCCGACATTAGTTAATTTCGCTCCTATTTTTAATTAAATCTGCCAGCTGCCGATGTGTGGCAAAATCGTCAAACGGTCGTGCAATGTATTTGTTGGTGGCAACACTGTTGCAATGGCACACTACTCGAAATCTTTTGTCAGATACTGCCGTCAGGAAACACCATATTGAATACAAAGAGCATTGAAGCTGTCTTGTGGTGCGACCTATATATACACAGCTCTACATTCTGTAAAATATTGCAACGACAGCGTCTGCCACACTCGAGCGAGTTCACGTCATACAGCATTGAAAATATCTTCCACTTTACCAACCAAACAATATAAATCTTTGAAACAAATTGTTTAACACGTTGCTGGCTCACACGTCAAATTTTCCGTATGTATCCCAATTCCCAAGTGCGTTCACTTGAAGTCTCTTTTACTTCATTTTTCATTTCATCAAGCACCATAGAGAAAAAAAAATTGCCCAGGCTCCCAACGATTTGGGGATGCAATTTCTTCAGCAACCGATCTGGACACCGTTCTTCCATCCCCTCGCGATATGTGGGGAAGGGGGGCATGGTTGCTCCTCGGATAACTGCCAGTGAAAATTGTTTTGGAAGGAAACTCACCACTCCAAAGGAAAAGACAATAAACATACGAGGCCCCGAGGCCCACGATGGAACATTTCGGTGTCCTCTTTTTCTGTGAGCGGCTAAGCCCCCAGATACACGAAAAGGCACCTAAGATAGCTGACGTTTTCCCTACGAGTCGTCGCATCCGAATCGCTGCCTTGGGGGCGAGTATACTTTCGCTGAACACGGCGGAAGCAATTCCAAATTGGATATCTCCTCTAAGACTCGCCGTTTGTGCCTCCAACTGGAAGGACGCTGCACATAATGCGCGTACGTCACCGATTCTACCCTCCTTTTTTTTTGCTATGGGTATTTTTCACGCAAGTGCCCTTCTTCCCCCTCCCCCGTTTTTTACGTCATCTTCTCCCCTCCTATTTTTGGTTCCTGCTTTGTATATGCCTGCTTCCTCTTGCGTTCAGACGTCATGTGAAAGATACTAACATAAACCAAATCATACTGTTCGTGCGTCTCGTGAAACTGAAGTCTTCCTTTTTGTTCCTGCCTTGTCTTTATTTGTTTCGCTCGGATGTCATGTGAAAGATGTGAGCTTAATGCGAAATATGTTTATAGGCTGTAGTTAATGTTAAAAACTCTCACAATCAAGTGTGTCCAAAAAAATGTTAGATAGAGTGCAAAGCCACATTGAGAGAACGCAGCCCATTTCAGCAATGTTGAAGCATCGACAAAGAAAACATTCTTTCTAACAATTAATAACACGCGAATAAAAATAATCGTAATTCCTTGACAAGCGTGATTTACCAAGTGGCACAATGAGAATCGAACCCCGGGCCGTGCGACCTCCAGCACGACGCCTTTGCTCGGCGCCGCGAGAGGTGGTGAAAGAGAGCGTAAACAGCGGGACCAAATGTGACTCACAGGAGCCTTCGCCAGAAGGTAACCGGCGGCGCCCGCAGCTGGCTTCAGAACGACGGAAGTGTAGGTCTCCACGTGATACCACGGCGTCACGGGGCAGATTATAACACACCAACGGACAACGCAATGGGTGTATGACGTCACGGCGTAGCACAGGAACAAGTATATAGATTAGCTCGTGCGATTCACCTCTTCCCACACCATTACTTCAGTAAACCACTAGGGGCTCTTTGCAATTCAAGCTAAAGACTCAAGGCGCTACACACACACTCGGAAAAAGCAGAGCCAAAACACTCTATACTAGGAGACAACATTATATGTCGTTAATTTCCGTTAGACAGCGAGCCTACTCCCAGAGAACGGATGCGCATCGCGCTTTCGCGCTGTGCGCAGGGAGAAAGCTGCCGCCGACGCACCGAGATACCGGATTCGCCCAGACAGCAGAGACGGCTGTCTTCGTTGTTCTGACGAGTTTGCACGGCTATCGATGGCAGTAGCCACCCGTCCCAGTTCAAAGGGAAAAACCTTGAGGCTGTACTGGCCCCAGCGGTTTCAGCTACTTAAAAGATGTCGGCGGCAAAGGCCATTGAATTTTCGCGTAGTAAGGTGTAAGGTATTTGCAGGACCCGTGGGAACTTCTCGTTAAAGCAAACTGCTCACACACTTCACTCCTCAATATATGTAAGTTTGTCTTACTTAATCATTCTGATAAATCCTGTGAGCACATGAGCGTGTCGTGGGAGCGTGCAACGCCGCCAAAACCACGCATAAGCTCCCAATATCGAGCATAACTAACTATAAAGCAAGCACAATGCACGCACGAGACACTCTGTGCTCCACGGCTCTATTACAATGTTCGAGACAAGTTAAATATTTAATTTTGTGCGTTACTTGAAACTTACATCTTCGCTTCAGAGTCACAAAAAGGTAAGGGTATTGTATTAGTGCTAAAGTTTGCTCAATAAATCTCTGACATTTATTTCGGGGAAACGTATCACCACTAGCGTCTCCTGGTGGTTATTCACTTATCTTGTTTCACTGTTCTAAGACATTCAGCAACAGACAGAACTGTCGTTCCTGGAAAGATTGTCCAATTAAACTTAAAACAAGCTATGTATACAATGTCATGTTGTTGAATTGTATACGAGGCGCATTTTGGCAACCGCTAAGGCCTCCCAACATTTGGCAGCCCTGATTACGTGCATATATGAGGTCGATAATAAACCAATACGTGCTATTCACTGGCCGGTCGCCATAGTTGAGTCCTTCCTTATTGACTGCGCAGTGTTCGTCTGACAACTTCAAGAGTGCTATTCTTGGCAGTGTAGAATCCCTCATTGAGCATCAGAGAGAGAGAGAGAGAACGTTTATTTGCAACTTTCGATTCCTGAGCTCTGTTGTGGTGTTCTACCAGAACTCACGGATTAATTTCTTAATATATCGGACAAGGAGAGACCACAGCGCGATCTCAAGTACCGTTGGAGAAATCGTGTTCACGAGCTGTTAATAACCAGCCCAAGCAAAGATTTCAGTCAACCCACATATCCCGAGCCGACAAGCAGTGCTCAATTCACGTATGTTCAGCATCTCACCGCACTGCTAATTGGGATCCCACAACATTTTAACAGAAGTTGCGCAACACCCAATCTTATGGTACGTTTACACCTGAGAAGAAATCCGCTGCCGCGGGCTGCGGCAGCTGTTTCCGTAATATCCGTCAAATATGACGAGAAGGCTTGAGAGTTCCCACCTTGGCTGTCTCTCCTGGGCGTTCTTGCTCCCGGAAGAACGCGTACTCGTGACGTAGGCAACGTCGCGCTGCGCAAGAATATCACTTCCGGAGAGCGAAACGCCTCGTTCGACGGCAGAAATAGGACCTGGACCAATACGGTTCGCCACCGCGTTTTCCGCCCAGCGTTTCGCCCCAGCCGTGAAAAGCTGGGCGGATTTTCTAGCGGATCCGCAATTGTAAACGTACCATTATAACAATAAAACAGTCAATTCTCGCCAGAACTGGCATGGAATCAGTATTAAAAAAAAAAAGAGGTTCTATGATTCATACGCAGTCATATAACAATACAAAAAATCAACACTTACAACAATCCCGATACGTATCACTGTACACTCCCTGATAGCTAAAAAGGGACACTGCCAGGCTGGCAGTGCCCCTTTAAGCTATCACGGAGTGTACAGTGATACGGTATTTATGCTCGCCAAGGTTTTATTTGTACATGACATACGGGAGCCCAACTACACAGAGTACAATTTGCAGGTCGCAATTCGTTTTGTGCCCGCCCGAAAACCGCCGATCGAGAACTGGACGTTTTAAATCGCGCTAACCCTCTTCTCCGTGGTCACGTGCCGTTTTTATTATTATTATTTTTTTTTTTTGTATTTAGACAGAGCCGCCAAGGGTAATCAAAGTCGTGGGTCATCGAAGGCATACACTCAATTCTAGAAAGGGACGAAAAATTCGATACACATTTTGTGGCTTCTAAAAGCTGCAAATACGTTGACTTAAAAAAAAAAAAAAAAAAGTTTCACAGGCACGTGATATTTTATAACTTTCTCGTCCTCAATATTTCTTCTTCCTCCCCAGTCTAGTTTCGGTTTCGGTTTCGAGCAGTTGCGTTGTTTTTGTTTTGTTTTTGTTTTTTCTTTTACTTTATTAAAAATACGCGTGACACTGCGGCAAAATATTCATTGGGTATTCTTTTGACACCATATTAAATCGCATGTAAAAAAAAAATATTTGCACGACTGTTATTGTCTTTTTAAGCAACGTACAGTTCGCTGAGTCCCGAGGTGCTGGTCATTGTTCCGCAGCCCATGAGATGGGGGCACTAGTGCCACTAAATAAGCTACGCTTCAGAGTAACGACACTTGGCCATATTGTGGCTTAAAATAATGGCTGTCAGTTATCTGAAGCTTTATCTGAAATCACAGGAAATGCTTTTCCGCCCTCCACAAATGTTTAAACCGTTCGCGACAGAGCAAAGCAGTATTACATGACCTTGCTAACACCAAATCTAATGCTGAGGAAGTCGCACTTTTGAATCATGACGATCGGCCGTTGCGTCTGTTCTGCATACGAGCCAAAATGGCGGCGCCCACAACAATGTCGGGGAACGGAGTGCCGATACTCTAAGCGCAGCTTATTTAGTGGCTCTAGGGGGCACTAGCCGACAATATCCCCGAAGAACGAATCAGAAAGCAAAACGCGTGAGCATACAAAGTAGGCACTCTGTGTTCCTTAAGCTCTTAAAAGCGATAGAGATTGCTTCGTTTTTTCTTTCTTCATCTAAGTGCGTTTTTTGCATTGCTTTTGAGCCTATGTTTTAGCCTGCTTAGTTTGCCAATCCTTTGTTTATTGCTCTATACTAGGGCCTTCGAGTATTGCTTTATACTAGGGCCTTCGAGGTATAAATAATGAATAACTAAATGAATTAATTATAGTTCATCTTAGAAGTCCGTGCCGGTGTTCATCCATTAAACTTGAGCGTTTTCCTTGAGTCCGCGGGGCTGAGACCAAAAACGAAATTAAGACGTTGTGGACCAGAACGCAACGTAATCGTCTCGGCTTGGCTCATTAATCTTACGCAACTCCTCGAACCGTTGAAGACACCAAAGCCAAACCGTGTCACTCGAGAAGACAGCGGAAGCACTCGCCGCGGATCCTGTAATCTCGACATTCTCGGCATTCAAGAACGTGCGCTAACCTTGCTGCGGCGCCAACAAAGACTGCCGCGCTTAATTTATAAATAAACTGCGGCTCCTGCGTTTTTGTTTTATTAATTTGTTGTATCGGTTTGTTTTTACTCATATTTTTAAAAGATGCTTTCGTAGACATAATGCTTTGTCCGCGAAACTTGGAAAGATTAACGACGCGCGGGGCTCTTCCGAAGCTTTCGTGGGTTGCGCTTTGGTTTTCTGGCTGCGCGAGGAGACCACACGGTTCATTACTTTGGTCTTCGCAATCGAGGAGATAGCGAGGGTGCGCCCGAAGAAGAATGACGCGGCAGGTGCGAGTCCATGTGTTTTTAAAGTTTACAAATAGATGATCCGATGTCGGTGCTTGATGACCCGTAAAATATAGAATGATGATGGCATTATTCAAAATGTGACATCTTTCCAAGTTGCGTGCGCACGAAGTTCACTCTAGGAAGAAGGTATGTGAGTTTACTTTTCAATAGAACACCAAACAAAGAATCATGACGAAACAATGGAAGGCTCCCAACGAATGGCGAAGCGCAGGAAACGATTAGACCAAATAAAATATGATGTGCGAAGGTACAATAAAAGTGCCGTTTCACTATGGTGCCTATAGGCCGCGTCTCCGACTGGTGTGTTTAGCGTCCTATTCCACCCATGCGTCGAAAGTAGCCCCCGAAGTGATTACAATTCACCTCACAAAAGCCCGAGTTTCATGCTGTCAGATGTCGCGATCCTAGCGGTTGGGCGTAGAAGTTCACGAAAAAAGCACGAGGGAACGAGAGTTTCGCTCTCGTTTCGCGCCCCAACAAAATATATTTGTACTTAGTTATTTTACAGCTCTACACAATCGGTTAATTCGGTTTTCCGCTAATCAGTAGGTACAGGACATGCGTACATAGGTCATTCCGTTTATGTGAATGCCACCGAAGCGCACACGACAAAAAAGGCGGGAGGGGGGGGGGGGGGGGGGGGGGGGGGTTAAATTGTACCATAGACTTATATAAATAGCCCTGATGCCCGTAACCAGGAACTATGCAATAAACAAAAGTAAATACCATTCACTTTTTTCTATTTCACTATTTCCCGAATAACGAGAAATAACTCCATAGTTCCTAACATTTCATTTGCATAGGAGAGAAAAACAAAAATATTATTGCAGCTGTGTGGCAGACACCAACAACTGGTCTATCATTAGTATGTTTGCGTCCGAAAATAAAAAAACTAGCCTAAAACGTCCGTCGAGCCGGATTTGAACCAGCGACCTATGGATATCCGCACGGGAATGCCTCTACAGTCCACCGCTCTACCAACTGAGCTATCGACGGACACGACCGGTGCACCGTGCCTTGAAATCTAAATGAAAATGTAGGCTACGCTACGGAAGGAATGCGGAAAGGGCGCTCGTGGACCTTCCCCTCAAGAGCAAGAACGAGCCACTACCCTGAAACGAGTTTGTCGGACTACGGCGCAGGGGGAGCACAACGACCTCACAGCCTGCACGTAACTTGAGGAATTTTTATCGCACGTCCTCGCAGCACCGATCCGTCCGGGTTATCTCGAACATCTGGCATCCTTGGAGAGCGGTTCGTAAAGCGGAATTCTTTTGTAACCCTCCAGGATTAATGACAAAACGTTCCGACATGCGCTGTGCACAATTGCGGTCTGCTGTCTGCGCCGCCTACGGCTCCGCAAGTAAATAATTATCTGGCTTCCTTCGCACATTGAGTTAAAACTTTTAGCAAGTTTTTTTCTTTTTTTTTTTTTTTTGTGCTGCTTGTTGTGGCTTTTTAAATTGCTCGGTGTTAACTCTTATTTTCACAGCTGTGGCACCACCATTTGGTATCGAATCGCTGTTTTGGAATGAGAACTAGTTGTAGAGCTCTCTCGTGCATCGTAGACAACTCAAAGCAACCGATTACTGTTATGGGCGAACCATACTGTTTACTAACAAAAGGCAGGAGTATATTCATTGAGCTTGCGCAGTAGCTTCGACATTCCATAAGTCGATCACTGCACGTCTTCAGTGCCGTGACTCGTGCCGCTTATTAGTAAATTGGTGACGTATACATATGCTCGTTTGTAGGTCATTCAAACACAAACATTAAGTCGTAATTTTATTCGCGTATTTTTTTTAATTTTTTTGTAAAAAAAGAGATTCGAGGAATCCGAAAAAAGCACTTTGGACAGGCAATTTAAAGCCATAGTTTATAGTGTAAGTTTATCTACCAATATATTCCCAAATAAACGCCGAAGCACATCTGCAGGACACAAAAGAACCGCTTCTGCAACCAGTGCATCGGTTAGACCGCACATTTCCTAGGGTCAAAGGCAGGAATCGCCGACGTCGCAGGTCAACGCGGTAGAGCTCTGGCGGTTCTTCCGTCTTCCGAGCAGGCGGCCGGGCTCAAAGATGGCTCGTAGCACGCTTGAGCACGCGTGTGGCACACGCGCCTTTTCGCGGTTCGTTCCGCTTCGCTCGGCTCATTCTCCGAATCCCGCACGCAACATCAACTTTCCTTTTCTTTCGCTACCTGGTTCCCCTCTTTTTCTTCCTTCTGTTCCTGCACATCGGCGCTACCCCCCTGACTCCCCTCTGAACTTCCTCCCAACCGCCCCCAGCTTGCACACCCTAACACCCCCCCCCCCCCTTCTTGCCTTCTGAGCCGGCAGTCTTTGTAAACTGACCTCCCCCCCACCCCCTCCCAAACGAGCCCCCTCCCCAGCCTCCTGGCCCCCCTATGCACCTTTTGCAAACCGACCGACGGGGAGAAGACAGGAGAACAGATTTAACAAAAACCGCGTAATAACAAAGAAGACTTCGGAAGAAAGAAAAGAAGAAAAAAAAAAGAGGGGGGGGGGGGGGGGCGGGGGGTTGGAGGAACGTCTTTCGTGAGATGGAGAAGTACCTCGCTTATTTATATGTAGATGTAGTACGTTTTCACTTTTCCCCCAATTTTGGACATCCCTCCCCCCTCCGTCGTTCCAGATTTTGCCCACGACCCAAATTCTTATACTTTACTGTCTGGAGAGGGGGGGAGGTGTGACTGGCGGGCTTGCGCCATTACCGACTTAATTTTTAGTTTGTCACTTCATTTTCTTTTTCTGTTTTTATGTTAAGGAGGAGACGACGGAGAGAAGTGCTTCTCTTTGCAAGTGACTTAGCGCTTATAGTGTATTCCTTTTAATACACGGCGTTGCGCGTGCACGCTTTCTTTTTGGCGGAGCTATAAAAAGTTTTCCCGTCTCATCTCTACGCCAGCCGTCGCCTACACGCCCTTGCGCCTCGACCCTCGAGTACGCGGGATCCCCCTGTCCCCGGCGCGCCTCCTTCTCCGACAAAGTGCGATAGCGGCAGCACTGCGTCGAGTTGTGAATATTTCGACGCGCGGCGCCCCGCGTGGAGAGCTGTGCGGGACCGATCCCCGACGCGACAGACAGCGGGTCCCCAGAGCGGGGGAAGCTACACGATGCGATTTAAAAAAAAGAAGCGCCTTCCACGCGAGCCGCGACGTCTCGCGTTCCTCCCATTCGTCGCCAGGCGCTCGTTATCGTTGTGTGACGTCTGGTTGTGAGTGATGCAACGACGACATCTGCGATTGTACCTTGGCAATTATAGATTGCTCCTCTGTTGAAGCGCCTTTTGTTTTGCTTTTGTTTGGTTTGCTGAATTATCTCTATCGGCTCGGGGTCGGCGTTTCCTCCCGCGGTATTTGTGTAGAAACACGACGCATTGTTCGCTCGTTATCTTACCCTTTTTTAGGTAGACTCCGTTCACCTTTGAGCTGAGAGGGAAGTCGCGGAGGCTGCAAGAGGAAGCTAGCCCGCCCTTCTTGGTTTCAACCGTGTATTTGTGCCCTAGCGCTCGTTGCGCTAAAGCTCGATTTAAATCCGCGATACATTGCGCGGCTGTCGTCCCCTTTTATGGCGAAACTTCTAATGTGGCTGAAATCATTATCACTCATAATATTTTTCAGTTTACTTTTGAGACATCGTCCTGTCCTTTTCTGTTCCTTCGACTTATATGTTCATTTCTGCCCCAGTCTCAGGTTTATTCGACACTGTTAACATTCACCAGCTCGCCTGCACCCTTACTATCATCTTCACTTTTTGGAGCTTGAGATGTTTCATTCTTTTTTTGTCGCCCATACCGTATAGGGTATACCGAAATTACTTTGCCGGGGACGACAGTAAACAAAAAGATGTATCAAGACTAATGTTGAACATCTTGTGCTTCTCTTTTAAGGCCTAGAAATGCAGGCGGGATCAATATTGTAACAACCCTCAGCCTTACGCTTGTGTGTGTGTGTGTGTGTGTGTTTATTTCTTGTCAATATCGCTATTTTATTTTTACTCTTTAAGGTTCAGCTGTGTCCTTTCTTATGTATGTCTTCGTTTTTCTAACATAAACCGGGTCTCCTTTTTTAAGGTTATTCAGCATTTATCATGCTTACACTTCACGAGCGGTTTACATCGAAACAGAAAAGCAAGCAAGCAAGTAAATGAATGAACAACAATACAGGTTTGATATACCAATTAAACGACAGGATCCTCTCGGAGCTGAATATGCGCGAGCATTTCTCTCTCTGGCTCTGATCTATCTTTCGGTGTAACCTGGGTGTAGTAACCAAGAAAGTGTTCCTAAATTCAGTTATCATATCAACGAGTCCTAGAGCGAGCCTCCAGCTAGTGCTCCACAGCAAAATAAATTACGCAGAGAGGTGCGCCACTCCCGCAGCAGCGGAATTCTCAGCGCAATCCGGCTGCGCACATCATCCATTCAACAGAGAGCTAGTCGCGTTTCTACAGAACTCGAGACCTCACAGTTTACGGGTAATCCCGGATCAGAACGGGCGTCCTCTTGGGGACGACGGTGTCCGCAATCCAGTAGCCACTTTCCCTCGCGGCCACTCGGGAGAATTGATGCAGATGCTTTCGAGAAACACGAGACGGTCGGACGGGCGGTACACTGCTCAGAAGAGAATCGTATCCCGACCGGACTGACTGATTCTTATTCACCCGCTCTCAATACACCAATTCGTGAGGACCCTTCCTAGAAAATAAGAAATAATAGAAGGTCCTGAAGGACCATTATCTGGTGGCTATCCAATTTCGTCCGCCGATTCCATTTCCATCATCTGTAATCGTACACGTTTTCTCGAGATCAAAAAGCTCCTGTTCTTCCGTTTAAGGGCACCAAATTCCTCGTCTATTGTCAACCATTTTCCTATAAACTTAAATACGTCCACACTGATATAACAGACAGGCCTAATATCCGCCAGAAGAAATGAAATATGCGCAAACGGCCGGCACAATATTTGCGAAGAAATGTTCGCCTTCGAAACATCTATAGTTGTACCCACCAACGAATATACGGATAGTTTTCACTTCGAGTACATCTCATGGTGTTGTTTATCAGAGAAAAACGAGGTAGTGTGTATCGATTGTAGTTTCTCACATATAGCAAGAAGACTTAACAACCTCATTTGTCTCAAACAAATCCCAATTAGTAGCCGGATTATCTGCGGGGTATTTGGCACCACCACGTCGTTACGTTGCCAGGATCCCATGATCCTGCATTCGATATCTCCCTCCCTCTAGGCTAACCTTTTCGGGAAGACAGTGAGTCGTGCTGTACGAGTTATTTTTCGTAAGAGCATCATAGCCTGGCGAAGGAGAACAAGGTGACTTTTCATTGGTACGCACGATAGTCGCATGTCACGTCTGTCGGGCGTGGAGTGGAGCTAAGCAATTTCAGACTTTGTCTTCAACGTATACCTATTTTGTCCTGCGCAGCCGGCCGCTCATCTTCCTCACTATGATATTGCTATTGTTATTATGCGTAATTTAAAGTTTCCCAGGAAAACAAAATAGACAGGTTAGAAGCAAGCAGAGCCATCCTGAAAGTCTATCGCGTTGTAGAGCACGTCCATACTCACCGTATGTTGTGCGCTCTTTAGAACTGTTGTCCCCCGTGAAGTCATTTCATCCGAGTGAAATTAGTGCAGAGAACACCGGATACTACAATTTGTGCAGGCAAAATGCTAGGGCACAAACAATCCATCAGTAAAGGTGTATCCACACGACGGACCGGGCCGCGGACCGATTGATCACGTGATACGCGGCCCGCGGGCCGTCCGGCTGCAATGAGCATCCACACGGCGGACCAAAAGAGCAGATGACAGAGTGAACGGGCCGGCCTAACCCTCGACCTCACAGCTCCGCCAAAAGCATGCAACGAGCTGCTTTGAGGCTATTTGTAAGGAGCCAAGATGGAGGTTGAACGAAAAAGACTTTTGGCCGCGGTGGCCCTGGCGTTGACTATTGACGGCGAGGAGGACTTAAGTGAACCGAAAAGGGCATGCATCTATTGTCCCACAGAGCGGGGAATTGCTCCATGAGCGCGATGAAGTAAAAAGTTGCATCGTCGCACCATGCCGCCATCGTCGCACAACAAAAGGTTCGTCTTCTTCGTCTTCAACAGTTGGCGCCAAAAGAACACGACTTTGGATTTGGATTCCAATTCAAAGAACAAAAGTCAGCTTGTTGCCAGACTTAGCACTTCAATTATACTAAAAACGCCTCGGTCCGCCGCCAAGGTCCGGGCGAAAAAAGCGCTTGGCATTTCTCACAAGCGCGGGCCGCGGACCGTCGGCGGACCTCGAAAAGCGGTGACGTAAGATCACGTGATGCGCGGCCCGCGGACCAAAACAGCATTTTGGTCCGTCGTGTGGATACACCTTAAGGAAGCAACGAGGTATTATCACGATCACTGTCCTCTTGCTTCTTTAGGCTAGGGAAGCTGCGCGAGAACAACGCGGTGCTGTACTTCGGGACGTATGACTTATGGCTAAAAATATTGAATTACTAAAAGAAACAATGATTAATGATAACTCACCAACTTATATCCTTCCTCCTAGTCAACTGTTGGTCAGCACGGTCCGTCAACATAAAAATAAACTTAGAAGCAGATTTGTCACGTTGCGAACTACGCCAAACATTAAACAAGACCGTTTAACATAATTAGGTTTGCCAATTGTTTGTGATAAATTGATCCTGCAATCTCGCTAGCAATGATTCTTTTTTTTTTTTTTTTTTATTGAGCTAGCGAACAAGTTTGCTGTTTGTTGACCTCGTGTGGACGCACTTTTACTGCATGCCCGATGAAAGACAAACGCATCGTGCAAGGAGAAGAAATCAGAGTGCGCGCCTGTAATCCTGCTATAATTCGGCAGACAAGAAGCGGGCAGCAGCTGCACTCAACTACGAGTCAGGGGAAGCAGCGCGAAGCACTGATCGCGAGGTTGCTCACGTACATACACACACGCGGTCGCGCGTGTGGGCCCGGGGAGGCGAACAAAGTGCCGCCGGGACCCCCTGTTGTCCATCATTAGGTGAAGAGAACGCACGCGCCAGGCAAAGAAAGAGCAAGCAGACGACCCTGGATAACCGGAAGAATGGACGTGCCCTTCAATAACAGCCAGGGACCAACTCGTGTACAATCCTAAAAAAGCAAAATTTTGCACTCTAAAATGAAGAAGAGAAGAGGTGGTCCGGCATGAGACGACGAGAGGGGGAAAGGCCAAACACAGTCTGAAAAGACGATCTGTCGACGTCCCTTGACTGGCGGGCGGGGGAGGACACGCTCAACGGTCACTCGCTACTCCAGTGAGGTCCAGATGCGGGCAGCTGGTCCCCTGTGCAAGGTCACGGGCTTCGGAGGTCGTAACACCTCTAGCCCCCTCCCTCCTTCTCTCTCATTTTTTTTTCTCTCATCCTCCTCCTCCCCCAGTCTGCCTCCTGTCTGTCGATCCGTCTCTTCATCCCCCCCACCTTTGCTGAGTGACCATGCATGCGGCTACCCTCCTTGAAGCCCCCCATCGGCACCGTGGGAGGCCCGTTCGCGGGTGTCGGGTGGCCGACTCTCTGTCCCCGGACGTCCTGATCTTGGGGCGCGAGACTGCGGCGGAGCGCCTAAGTCCGGTGCCCGGACCCGCTCTCCCCGCGCGAGTCGGCGAGATCCAGAGTGAAGATTGGCAGGACATGTCTGCTCGCTCCTCTGTGACGGGGTTCATCGCGAGTAGGTGGCGGCGTTTGTGCTGCGGCGGATTAGTGTCATGCTTTGCGGGCGGCCGGAAGATGCCAACTGTGATTCGCGGTCTCTTGAAGATGTCTGTTGCCAAAATGAACGTGCTGAAGAGGGGGCCGATATACTTTAGGTGTATCTTATACCGAGCAATATTTTATTTTTCTTCCTTCCCTTTTGCGCCGTAGGCTTTGTAGATAGAAAGCCTATGAGTGGCTTAGTGGTTTGCGTGAGTCCAGGTCTGGTTCATTTTATGTCAGTGAAGCTCAAATTTCGCTTTTGTGCGTTCTTACTTCAGTTTTGATCTGAAGTTTTTGAGCGAAAGCCTTTTGAAGCTTACGCGATTTATATTGTAGACGCGTTCGCATTCCTCATGAGCAGCTGGCACAGAACTCTGTTTGCGTATTTTTTGTACGCTTTGAAGCGCTACAATTAACGGTGGCAAGTGGAAACTGCGGGAGTTTTGAGCGGAGGTTCTGTGTACTACTACGGACAACAAAAGTTGAAACAGTTCTTTCGTGCTTCTTTGGCCTACCTGGGAGTATTTAAAAGAGCTTTGATCCGAACTGGGAGTGGAATGTAAACTCGAGGTCCCATTCTTTGGACTATTTGACAGATTGAGAGATAATAGACCCCTTTCGAAAGGCTGCCCACCGTTGGCCGCTGTGAAATCCCAGCACAATGGCGGACTAAAATCGCAACCTCACAGCTCACTTTATACGTTTGATGGGACTAAAAGGAAAAAAGAAACACTTACAGAAGGAGGTGATGAGCACAGTGACTTTGCGCTTTCCCCACTGTTTGATTGGCTCGTCGGCTCCTAGCGTTTGCCGCGCTCCGACGTTTTCTATCTTATGGAATGACTTGCACGTTCCACGATGAGCGTTGTTCCGCCATTGTACGGTGGTTTGGGTCTTCTATTTATCGGTACGTGACTTTCGAAAGGAGTCTATAAAGCCTGCAGGGTCCGCAGATGCAGAAAAATGTCGTATTGGATGCTTCACCTCATATTGCCCTCGGTGGTACCTCCATGCTGCTAAAGTTGCACGGGCTGCGGCGCCGATATGCGAGGTGTGGTATTAAATAACTATGCTGGTTTGCAAAAGTGTAGTTCATGATCTTACAACTTAACTGTTATCTTCGTCAACACGATCACCTCCCCTATCTTTCATACCCCGTTGCCTACGGGATTTTCCCTTGTTGGAAACAGTGTTGCAAGTTATTGTTTGTCAAGCCCTTCAGCAGCACCTCCGTTTATTTCCTCCACTGAGCTTATGTTTTTGGCTTCTTATTTTCATTTACAGTGACGTAAGCGGTTCCCAGTCTATTGATTATCTTTTTTTTTTATGATTGTTGTGGAAAATTTCCGCCTCGTTACTGATCATTTCTAGCGATGCAGTCTCTGCGGCAAATCGTTCCATAGTCAGTGCAAATGTTTTTCCGGACACATTTCTGCTCCTGTCTTTGGGCACCATTTTTGCGCGGATTTTGCGAATATTTCATTGCTCGTGTAAAGTTTGTCCTACACTTTTTTCTTCTTAATTTGAACCGGTCATTATATTATTTAAATGCTTAACGGCCGATCGTTGCGAACAATCTTACAAATTTAGCAACGTTTTGTTCACTCGGGAGCGGAAAGACGCCCGGATACGTGTCACAAAACACAGACTTTGTCTTGTTGTTGTTGTTGTTGTTGTTGTTGTTGTTGATGTTGTTTTTCTTCAAACCCATGTCGTTTCCCAGTCTACGCCACTCCTCATCCGTAGGTAGTAGTAATGGACTCTTCGAGGGCTGTGCGGAAAAGTAGGCGTGCGCAAGCATCAGTTTTAGACGGTTAAAATGGCCTCCGAGATTTTTGGCGCGCAGGGTTCTACATCAGGCCGTTCGATTTGCCTGGAGAGACTAAAAAATAGCTAGCTGGTAGAGAGCCTGTACAGACAAGATCCTTTTCGAAAGACTGCCCTTTGTTGGCAGCTGTTGAATTCCTGCACAATGGCGGAATAAACCGCACAGTCACGGCACACATTTTGCGTTTGGGTGGATTAGAAGTAAAAAAACGCGCCCACAGAAAAAGATAATGAGCGCAGTGACGTTGTACTTTCGACGCCGTGTCTTGGCTCGTCGGCTCCTATTGTAGGCCGCGCTCCGACGGTCGTTTTTTCATGGAATATATGACTTGCATTTCCCTGGATGCAGTTGCTCTGCTATTTTCCAGTGGTTCCGATCTTCACCTAATCGGCACGTGCATTTCGAAAGGGGTCTATTACAGGTAGACTTCGATTACTCGTTCGAGGTCACGTGGTTTATGGGCCGCGTTTGGAATACGAGCTGCGAGGAGGTGGCCAAAGCGCTGATCGTCTAGAAGCGTTTTCCTGCCTTTCCGCCGGCTTTCCTTCTTGCCATGCAAAAACGCAGCGCGTGCGCACTTGTGACTAATGTCCGCAGGAGGCGTCCACCATTAAGTTGCAAAACGCTCCCCGTGGGCCTGATCGATGGACCCTTTCTACAATCTAGGCTCTCTAAAAGGATGCCACGCCTGCGCGCCGCCGTGCGGCAGGAATAGCCGCCAGCTGCTTTTATTTCTTAATCGGGCCTGCTGAAACGCGGGAAGTATTTATTTATTTTTATACCCCAAATGGCCGCATGTTTTACATGGGATATTACATCTGTTGGGTGAGCAGTGAAAGTGAGCTCGTTTGCTCGAATTATATTCGTTGCTTGCTGCATATGACCTTGCTGAAGATCCTCAGGGCCGGCTTACTGGGAACTGAAACAAAAGCCTGCAAAGCCGAGGTGCGCCAGCGCTTAATACCCCCCGTTAGACGGGCTAATTCGCTTCACTTTAACCAAGTGCACTTCAGCTTACCGAATGAGACTTCAAGTGTTTCAGTGCCACACGGGAGAAACTAGTGTCACTCGGAAATGATGAAATTAAAGATGGGTAAAGTACTAAAGGACACCTAAAATGTTGAAGTAAGGACATATATGTCTCAGAAATATTTAGTATTTTTTTAATAAAACACGTTACGAGACAACGTTACGTTAAATGAAAATATTTACGAGAACTCGCCTTTTTTATTATTTACGCGTTTTTTTATTATTTACGATATTTACGCAAACTCGCTTCAAGCCGAGTTTGTTCTTTAGGAGGAAGCCATTATACAGATGACACTAAAGGCGAAGTGCACTCTGTTGAACTAGACTAAACTGGCCGAACGCTTAGTCAGATCAGTCTATTATACTTAGTTTCAGCTTGTACAGACACAGCCGATGCTACAAACGCAAGCATGTGGCCCTGAGCAGTGCTTACACTGCACGGACGCGCGTCCTTAACAGGGACGCTAAGGTCCCTGAGTTTGCTCTTGTAGCATCGGCTGCGTCTGGACAAGCTGAAACCAAGTATAACCCGTTTTACCGGGGTATTAGACTCGAGTTCGGGTGCCACACCCTTTGTGCCCTACATAGCTATGGCAGGGTTTCTTCTTTTTTTGCCGCGTCCACAAGTTATACTTTTGTGATCTTGTGGCTGAAAAATAATTGGGGTTGTGTGGGTATTTAGACGGCGTGTAGTTGGTCAGCCATTTCAAAGTTACGACGAGTCACTCGCAGTAGATAGGAAATTTAGCAAGTGCAGTACAACCGCTAGCGTGTGTGGCTGAAGCCCCTCGACGTCTTGGCGTTTGTCTCACAAATAGCGCATATAGTGTGGCTAAAGCCCCTCGGTGTCTTTGCGCTTGTCGCACAAAGAGCACAAATAGTGAGGCTGAAGCTCCTCGATGTCTTTGGGTGGCCCGAGTCTCGAGCGGCTTTTAAAAGCAAATGGCGGCGCAGCACTCAAATTAGCGACCCTTGGAAACGAATGGCTGCACAGCACCCGCTCGTTGCACATGTCTTATGCGTTTCCAGAACAATGGTTGGCGGTACTTGTAAAAAACGCATTTATCGAGGGGCTTTAGGTGTGGCCAGAGTTCCTGTATATACTACCACAAGGGGCGGTGACGTCACGCCGCTGCACTGGCGCTGCTATTGGCAAGTGCGCATGCCCAAAGGCTCCACTTCACGCGAATCTGGTTTCTGCGCACGCGCAGTGCACTCACCTCGTGCGGGAACTACGCGGTTTACCACATCTCGTGCGGACTTGTTTGTGAAGAGCGCATATTGGCCTATTGCTATACCCACAGAGTTGCGCATTCAGCCTCTGCCGGTGGCCGTAGAGCGGGAAATCGGTCTAGCGCACAGCAGCGATCGGACCACGTGGAGCGAAAGCTGGCGCTGCAGAACCCAGGGATCTTGGGCTCAACCCCCACCGCTGCCCGTTTCGGCCTGGATGAGCATCGTACCGGCGTGCGGTCCCGTATCACTACTGCGTGGTGCACGTTAAATGCCTCAGGCTAGCGGTTATATCGCACTGGCTAGATTGCTCATGCACGGCGACAAGCGGTGCATGCGCTGCCATTCCGTCATTTGTCTCCTGTTTCTCTGCATGCTTTCGGTAGAATGTAGTAGCCGACGAAAACGTCGCCTTTTTGCAAGCCATTGCTATGCGTTGTTGTCAAGTCTGAAGTGCCCGGATGGGCCACTCGCGTATCACTCCGCGAGTGCCGCGGACGTGAGCTACGTGATCGTCCTATGTGTCATACTATTCCCAGACTTTGAAAACTTGTTTTAAAACATCGCTCGCGTTACGAAACAACGCGATTATACAGTATCCAGTGATTACACTTAATGTTGAATAGTCAAGGAACCATCTAGTTTATTCTATTTTAGTGTAAGAAGTATATTTCGTAAACGCAAAGCGAGAAACATGATCCGCCCGAAACTCGGCGCCTGCAAGGTCGCTTTCCCGCATGAAAGTCGAAACCAGATGGTGCACGTGGCCGCTTCTCCGCCAATGCGGAGTTGGCGGCGAAAGGGAAGAGAACGCGATACTCTGGCTGTGTGAGCAGAGCCTATACAGCTACTCTAGGTGTGGCTAAAGCCCCTCCAACCTCTGAAAAAGTGGCGTCATTCATTGTTGTGGAAATGCTCGAGAGACTTGACCCGCGCCACTTCTGGGAAGAACCTGGCGTCTGAAATCTAGCTGAGTGCAGCGTTGTGCCGCCACGATCTTACCAAAACCTGCACGATGCACGCATGCCTCGTGCATCGACGCACCCTGCGCCACTTTTGAAGCATGAAGGGGCTTTAAGTGTGGCCACGAACTCGCTCCACCTTGCGCAGCTTTGGAGAAGCTCTGCTATATGATCCTTTTGCTGGGCAGCGGAGCGTCTGGAAGGGCCGGAGGAGAACTTTGCGCGCCAAAAATCTCGGAGGCCATGGTGTTGGCCGCGAGATGCGAGGTTTTGGCCGCTACCGGGACTGTGTAGAAAGTGGTGCTGACGAGTAGGCACGTCCATGACAAAGCAACTGACAAGTCGTGGGATGAGTTGGAAGGCTATATGGGATTGCCAGTACGCAAACTGCGCACCAAGAAACTCGGTCATGATCCCTTGCAAGTAACTTTTTTCCCATAAATATTTCACCGAGTGGCGAAAGCTCGAAGCACAACTAAAGTTTAGAAGGGGAATCGTGGCACCTTTCTTGCCTTCTCTGTGACTCACCTGAGTCGCGAGAGGAAACAGGAGCGTCAGTATAACTCACATTTCAGGCGCCAACCGTAGACTGAGCCTTCACCGTGGGAAAAAATCTTCTTAGAAAAGATCCGTTATGTTCCGACAGTTCGCCATTTCATCGCCCATATATCTGGCGCTTAACACTTGCTTGCAAGTTGCAACAGAAAAAGTGCCACGGTATTGAGTTAATAGCCATCTCAGGTGCTGATCTAACGAATTAGCTGATACGTTGGAAGCAGCTTCTAAAGCTTAGACCTCGTGACCCTATAGCGTCCTGTTTGGCAGTCATCTCTAGCGAGTGGATGCTTCGTCTCCCCCTGCTATGTGAACTGTTGTTGACTGAGCTGTTTATATCAATATACATATCTGAGTTATAATTTTCATTCGCGTTTTATTCATTCACGGTGACATTATCACGTTTCTTTTAAAGTAACCGGTCTTTCGATTTGAGACCCAGTGCTTGATTGCATCAAATGAACAGGACTGAGTGAGAATCGCGACTCGAGCCTCAGAAGGGTTTGGATAAAAAAGATCACGCGTTCACACCATAAGATCTGGTACTGAGGCCCGTGATATTTTCGCTGGTCATGTACCCGACGTGCATTCTGCTCGATTTTCAAAGTGACGAAAGCGGACGTGCTGGCCTGAGGGGACTGTACATTGAGTTATATCTTTTTGCGGGTTGGAAACTGTGCAAGCCACATTCACGAACGAACATTTGGAACTGAGACAGTCTTTAAAGAGGCTCTGCACGATCTCTACATTTATCAACTCCGATATCCATTCCGGCGACTCCGGAAATCTTCGAGACATTAAACACTGAGTGAGAGCCGCGAATCTTGTTCCACACGTGTACGCTCTTCCACTCTCCGCTGCAGAGCAAACGCAGTTTTGTTATCTATACTTTCTGGGCAGCATGTGCACAGCCGAGTGCCAAGCGCCGTTCGCGTTATTAGATTTGTGAAGTGAGTAGAAAAGATGGATACCCCGGCCGCAGCGTGAGCGGCGGCGACTGCGGAAATGGGGCACTTCCGGCGCGGTTGTTTCAAAGTTCCGGTCACCACTTCCGAGCTCTCGGCGGGCGGTCGGCGCGCCGGAAGCGAACCGACCAGGCTGCGACGGAAGCCCGGCATGTGTACGACCGACGATTCAGGCTTAATCCCGCGTTGCTCATTAAGCGCCTGATTTCTCCGGCTGTCCATGTCTGGACTCGCCGGCGATCTGTCTTGCAGTCGCGTGTTTATTACACACACGCGCGCCTCTGACGTCACGCCGATGCGGTGGCGCTGCTGTCGGCACAGCGCGTGCGCACACGATTCTCCTCACGCCAGTCGCGTTTCTGCGCACGCGCACTGTCCATGCCTGGTATGTGCAAACGCGGGCTCGTTTGTAAGCAGTGCGTTGGTCTATATATCCTAGTCAGATGGACACGACACCTTTTGTCCCACAATATATCATTTTCAAAAGCGAGCGTCATGTGGCAGTTGTTGAGCCTGGTATCCGAGACCTCTGTAGATTGATCAGGTACAAATGAAAAAATGCAAAACGTTCTTTTTTTTTTTTTCGTAAAGCATTTGAGAAAGCCATTTGTTGCAATCTACGGATGGAGCTCGGCGATGACGAGGCTTAACGTATGTTTAGACCAGAAACAGCCGTCTGCGCTACGGCAACTGAGCATTGCGTTCCACCATGCGCAGTGCGACAGCACAGATGTTTTTTTGTTGTTGTTTTTTAGACCTAAACATATGTTCGGTCTCGTCTTTCGCGGAGCTCCACGCGTAGACTGGGACGATGGGCTCCATCGAGTGTTTTGCTGGAACGTAGACACTCCAGAGTTCTGGTAGTGCGCACTGGGCATCTAACTGACACGACGGGCGCGTCAGCATTTCGTGGGGGTTCGGATCCGGTCACAAGTGTTCTTGCTCAAGTAATGGCGACCGCCGTCGTTGCATGATGGACTTGGCCGGCTTTGTTTCTTCCTGGTGAAGCGAATCATGTGCGGACCAGTTACGAATAATGTCAACCCGCCATTGTAGAAAGAACACACTGAACAAATTGGTACCACGGAGGCGTATTTGCAGAAGAGGTATTGGCGCCCATGAGCTGGCGGGAAAACGGCATACTTGCAAATCCTCAGATTGGAACAAAAAAAAACAAAAACAGAGAGGCAACATAAATAAAGATTAGAAAGGAAGTATTCCCGTTTCTGAATAATTGGTTTCAAGCGCAGTGGCAATAGGAGTGTCATGTCGCTTGTCTTTTTTTTTTTTTTATTGACTTTGTTTTTTGTGGTTGCAACTTACAAGTATATACTGCACGGCGGAAACCGGAGTTTGTGTCTATGGCCTATGGTTAAGCCTATCAATACTCTCACGAATGGAGACTAGAACTATGTTACAAAGAGAAAATAAATGTGCACTTATAACTACAAATAGACAAAAGAAAATTTGTCGCTAGAGAAAACAAAACAATTCTAAATCGATAATTGCACCATTGAAAGCAAAGGTTATAAGTACAGTTATTTTGCCAAAAAAGACATAAAGAAGTTGTATCCACGATGTTATTAGACAGCTTAATGTAACAAAGCATAGGAACAATTACATTTCCAGATATTCGTAAGGCATTTGATAAAACGAGTTGTGCTTAATATATTTCCTTCGCGACGCATTAACATACTCTAAGATATGTCTAGACTTAAAAAGGCGGTGCAAAGATATTCATTCGGAATGTTCTTCACTTCACACGAGCTTACTGACACTAGTGGGACTGAAGGATGCTCGCAGGCAACGCCACTGGCCAAGAAACTCCTTTGTTACGGTGTAATGTCAAGGACAAAAGCGATCATTTTCATTCAATCTCTCCTTCGCAAAATTTGATGACGTAACATGGGGATTGAAGTACACCCAAATGACGATATTTGAATGCGATTCATAGATTGGACCCGAGCATTGCTTGAGCACTCGATTTAGGTTCCTGATAATTACTAGCTCGAGAAGCATTCGGGTAGTGGCCCGTGTCCAATCGCTGCAACGACGACAGTAGCCGAGCTATAACAATGTCTGGAACTCAGCGCGTGTCCTGTACTTTGCTAACCCCAGCGCGCGGCTATGATCAACATTGGCGGATCGGCTCCAGATCACGTGGCCGCTTGTTTTGGCTGCGAGTTGAGGGGGTGAACGCTGCTCGTTTTTCTTTAATTTTTTTCTGGGACTCCTATTGAGTGGGGTGAAAAACGAACGCGTGTTTCATAGGTCATTAACGTCAAAGATCCGTTCTAAGCGGTATTCGCGCAAAGTAGAAAAAATGGTTGCATCGCCCCTTTAAAGGGCTATTGACAAACCTAAGGTCGATATTTTCTTAATTTTTTTCAAACGCTTCGGAAACCCATGGTCAAACACCAATGAAAGAAATGATCGCGAAGGGAAAAAATCTGGAGCACGAAAGAGCCCCTTAAAGTTTGTGTCCTCCTCCCCCATTTTGAGCTCCTCCTCGCTCCTTTATTGGTGACGTATTTGGCAAAGGCACTTTTGAAAACTTAAGAGGCGTCGCTAGTTGCATGTCTTTAGTAATTATTATTGTCATTAATAAAATGCCTCATTTTTTTTTACAACGACTGTAAAGGCAGTACAGTGCTTTCTTCGAAAAATAAAAATCTGAGCCCGGAAGGGTTAATGACGAAACACCGGCCGTCTTCCTAGCTTTTTCTTTCTGCTATCAATATGGTGGCACCCGTCGGCTCGGGTGAGGGCGTTGTCGTCACCGTAACATTCGTGTTTAGAATGTCGCGTGCCAGGCTATCTCCTTGAATTGGTAGCCACGCTTAATACGAAGCACAGATTTCAGGGTGATGTTTCGTAACGTAACGTAACGTAACGTAACGTAACGTAAAGTAAATGCTCGTTCACACAGACCCGTTTTCTTACGTTACGTTACGAAAAGTCACCGGGAAATCTGTGCTTCGTATTAAGCGTGGCTAACAATTGAATGCGATAGCCTGGCACGCGACAATAGAGACACGAATGTTTCGGTGACGACGAGCTAGGACGGTGGGTTACCGTGGCAACCAAGGACACAAGGCACGTCGTAACGTAACGTAAGGAGTTGAGCTCGGTTCAACTTTTCACACAGCACCATTTTCTTAGGTTACCTCTAAGTCACCGTATACCATTCGTGTCTCGAATGTTGCGTGCCAGGCTATCTCCTTGAATAGGGAGTATTCACCGGCGGCCATAGCTGTGTGCGCGAATGCTGAGCGCGTGCTGATGGCGAGCTTCCACAGTTCTTTTGCAACGTGCATTCCGAACCGTCAAGAGTGCCGGTCTTAGCAGCCTATTGATGTGAGCTCGTTCTGAGCATGCGCTCTAAGCAGCACCCACAGATATGGCGTCCAGTGAATGCTCCCTATTGGTAGCCACGCTTAATACGAAGCACAGATTTCCCGGTGACTTTTCGTAACGTAACGTAAGAAAATGTGTTTGTGTGAACGAGCCTTAAGAAAACAGGTCTGTGTGAACCAGCCTTAAGAGTGAAGAAAGTATAACACTCCTAAGCAAATATGAACTGAAAAGTGACGCGTCGTCTGCATGCAAAGAAAAGTCTCGTGAAATTCTGTCACCGCTCGCCGTATGGCACGTGCGCGTACCCATAAACGATGAGAAAGAAAGAGAAAAAGTTAAACGACACCACCTTTTTGAAGTCATCTAAAAATGTGAGGAGTGCACCATCTCGCTAACTATGTACGTCATAGATTCGGGCAAACGTATAAAATCAAACATTATAAAAAAAAAACATTTTGTTTTTTGCAAGCACGCAGTAGTTTAGTTTGGTATTCTTAAAACGATTCCCAGGATTTATTTTCAGTCGTCTGCAATATTAAAAGAAAGTCTCGATGCTGTTTCTTTAGTAGTGTTGTAAAAAAAGTGTTGGGCAAAATACTGAGACGGAGCTATTGCTATTTGAGGGTTCCAGCGCAGTGATGATCTAAGATCTAATAGGCGTCCTGAAATCGTGATATTTTGTGTGAGATCTACCGGCACGACTCTGCACATCACGACCTGATTGTCTACGTTGTGATTCAATGAGCCCCGAATTTCACCCTTATTACCCACATTTGACTGCAGGCACACAAAAAAATATTTCTCCTTCAAAAATTAAGGCGACAACTTAAAATTATGCTTTATATATCCGAGAGATGTATTTCGCTTTTGTTGTAATATAGTCAACGTAATTATTTTACCTTAAATCAGACATAAAAGAAATAGATCCTAGATGTTTAAACTCTGTTGAACGTTCGGCTGCGTATGGTGTGTGTACAACGGGGAAGGAATGTTAATTTGCCTAATGAACCTTATGTCAATACGTTTAAATGTATTAAAAGGCGTGCGCCAGTTGGAGACACCACGCATCAATCTTATCCAACTCATTGGAGAGCAAGTACTCTGGAGCAAAACTAGAGATGATTGCACAGTGCAAGTTTTGTAGCCTAGGTGAAAGATCTCAGTTTTGTTACGTCACAAACACATATCGTTGTCTTGGTATATAAAACTTTCCCGAGGCGACTCGTTAACTTCACGTGGCTAACTTTTTCTTTCGGTTTTCTGAGCGCAGTCGGTGATCCAGATGGCCGGCTTTCGGAGCCTGGGCGACGAGGAGGAAGTGGAGTTCGAGTGCAAGACTTCAGACAAGGGGGTGGAGGCGACCTCCGTCTCGGGTCCCGAAAACTCCGACTGCAAGGGCTCACACCGGAGACCCATGTCCAAGAAGCGCTTCCGCAAAATCAGGTAAATCCGCCTCTGATTGTCTTAACCCTTGCAACGGCCATAACAGTGATGCTAGCCGATCGACTGATGTCGGTCGGCAGAAAAGGTTTGACTTCCAGACAAAAGAAAAGTTCCAATGATGGTCTTGGCTCTTATTTTGGGGCTCTTGACCGTCGCCAACGGAACAAATAAACACATTTGTGAGTACGCGGCGCAACAGCCTATTGCTCGGGTTGACAAAAATATTATTTTGTATTGTCGTCGAACAACATTCAGGTAGTTGTCACGTTAAGAATCCTTTTGATTGTTTATTTTGTTTCTTTTCACGGGATTTTTTAACCTCCTTTGCGGTTCTTCCCTTGCATTAAAAGATTATCAGTACGCGCGGGGCTCTCCATCTTCCCGTTCAATGCAACGCACAAAACAGTAACAGCTTAGCAAACCATGTCCCGATATGTTTACCGCAATGTTTCTCGGTTGAACTGTAGTCTGTTGCCATATGAGAATAACAGGAGAGACTTCATACCCGAATTTTCGGCGAGATCGAAGAACGCGTCATTTTTCGAAATCATAAAAAGAGAAGAGCATCCATCATCTCTTATATTTTTCAATATAATTTCCTCATACTAGTAAAATTGGAGTTTTAATGGAGCTATCGTTCTTCTGCAGTTCTTATTCTGGAAAAAAATTATATGGTAACTCAAAATGGCAGGACAGCAGGGAGCGCCTTCAGCTGTCCTGCCACCACCGCGAGATTTTACCTTGAATAACAACTCGGCTTCACGTACGCTTCGAGTGTGCACAAGAAGCCAAAGCACGACGGAAGGTAAAGGGCACGTACCAGAGGCCATGCATCCGGAAGATTCGCCCAGCCGTTTTCATTCTGTAAGTGACTAAAAGGGCAGGCTAAGAACGGTAGAGAGGTCTTTCAGTTGCTCCGCCTCCCGTGCGAACTTCCAACCTTCAACCCCCTTTTGGCGTCTTGTCAGCTTTGAGCGATCATGCGTAGCCAAGGTACGACAGAAGGCATCGTTACTGGATTGCCTCAGTTAAGGAACTGCATATATACGCTGTTTCCACCATGACGATGACGATCCGGTTGACGTCACCAGCACTCTCATAGCTCCAAGCGTGACATGATATTCAAAATCAACTCTAAGGAGAGAAAAAAAAAGCGGAAAAGTGGACTCATAGAGGCGGGCGTACTTCGGGCTATCACTTGCTTGGTCTTTTGTTTGCATTTGGACATTGCGTTTTGCTCGTGACTTGTTTCCTGTTCTGCGTTCGGTCGCTTGGCTACAAGTCTGCAATCGGTTCAGCTTTGCCCTGGAGTCTGACTATATATAGTTTCGTGGATCGTTCCGGTGACAAACTTTTTTTCCATGGTTGAAACATGTATTTGATTCTGAGTACAAGATTGTGAGAAATGTAATTAAGATAAATAGCAAATACTCTACACGAAATGTATTTGCAAAATACGAAAATACTACCAAAAGTACTTGAAGTACGGTACCTTCTGTAGAGTATTTAAGATAGGCCCAAGTGTGAAAGGAACAGCGGTTTTAACGATACTTGAATAAGTTGAAAGCCATCGACACGAAAAATCGAACTTGCCGTAGAAAATGATATACTGCATACGCGCTTTTCTCTCTCCTCTTCCCTTTCCTTTACTTTTCACTAAATGTAACTTACAATATTTTGTCTGTAACTAAGTCGTAAATTATACAGGGTGCTTTATTTTTTAAGATTTACAGATTTGTTTAAAAAAAAGTGACATCTGCACTTATGCAATTTGTGCAGGTGAGTTATACAGCCAAAGGGACATAGTATATAAGGCTAATCGAAACGATCAATCAGCCAGTTAAGTAAGTTTGTTAATTGACTTTTAAATTAGTGAGAATGGGCACATGGGTTTCAGTTAGAAACATAATGAGCGTCATCCAAAACCACGATACCAATAATTTGTATAAGTGCTTTGAGCGCGTGAAAAGCCTCAGTAGTGCCCTGAAGGTACCTACCACTCGTGCAACAGGTACGAAGCTGGGGCTATCATGGGAGACGGAAAAATTGTGCGGGCGCCTTATCGCACCGGTAGCCTTGCTCCTGCTGCACGATTAATACCTTTAGCGCACTCCTCCGCCTCTCACGCGCGCAAAGCCTTTCTAAAACTTACACATTTAGTGGTTTTCGATAACGCTCAGCAAGTTTCTAATTGAAACCATCTGTCTATTGTCACTAATTAAAGAGTTAATTTGCAAGTTTTATATAATTAGCCGACTGATCATGAAGATTAGCCGTCTATACTATGTCACAGTGGCCTGAATACTCAGCTTCACAAACAGTAAAAATGTAGCATTCACGTTTTTTTGTTTTTTTGTGTGTGCTTTTTTAACAAATTTGTAAAACTTAGAAATACCTGCATACCTTTTCCATTGCAACTAAACGATGAGGAATCACATTAGAAGCAAAAGTGAGCGTTCTCGTTGAAATTCCTAAAATCGTAAAAACCCTTTACCGTGTCAATTTTGCCTATCTGCAGGAAAAACGTGCTCACTCGGTGTATATAACAAATGACTACCCGTGCACCTCGAAGGCCATCATCACGTGGCTATAACAATCCCTCCCCCCCCCCCCCCCCCCCAATATGCAGAAAGTTTATTTCAATTCAAACGGTCCTTTTTTTCTTTTCTTTTTTTAAGCTGGTCAAAGGAATTGTGCGGCGTCTTTACCTGGTATTTATCAGTCTCAGCAGACATTGAGTGAGAGAAATCTCGTAATGGTAAGCAGAATAATTAATTCATGTTTGTTCATTAACATTTTAATATGGCCTATTACTTCTAGGGGTCAGGTTGCAGTCGCAGTATATATCGCGATTACTATTAGACGCCTGATTATTTGAAAGAATGTTTTGAAATGTCGTAATTTCTTTAGATATTAATTTTTCATCTTTGCAGTTTTTTTTTTTTTTTTTTAGCCCGATTTAAAATTACTGTGCGCCAAAGGGTGACTTTAAGCCCTGCGCACGATAACGCTTGGAAGAGTGAAGTAGTCGTTTCAATCACGTCGTCGCTATCTGCACTATTCCTCGGCAGCGTCTTCACGGTGGGATCGCCGACGACACAACTCACGGCGTGACTGAAACGACTACGCCACTCTTCTAGCTGTCCATGTGGGCGGGGCTTGCGACATTCGTTTTGCGGGCAATTTCTGAATAGCAAAAAGACGTGAACAATGAAAAAATTTAAATCTCATAAACTTTTAAATTTTTGCAAATTTCTTTACTAGGTTTTACTTCGAATAGTGGTTATTGTCGATACTTCAGTCACTACATAACCCCTAAAACCAATGGCAAAAAGATAATGAACAGATTCAGAACAGGTTCATTAGGCAACTTACCATTGAGATTAATCCCTCGTCTGATGTTGCCGAGCCTGATGAAAACATGGCGCACACCGATACTTGTCTAACTCTCACCCCATTTTTTTTTATTTGCTTAAATTAAAATGAATCTTCCTGTATAAAAGGGCCACTGGAAACAGAAACTTCAGCAACCCTCAAAGAGTCCTTTGGAAAAAAAACCAAAGCAAAAAATCTGATTTTTTTTTTTTTTTTATTAGGACGTTTTTAATTTTTTGTATAGGTTAGTCTATTCCTCTTTTCGAGCTTACTATAATAACACAACCCGCCCTCCATCTTTACAACCGGCCGTCTTTATTCCAACGATGTATAAAGAAACAAGACAAAAAAAGAAACAAGCTTCGAGTACACTGACCCGCACTGCTAACACGTGCACTGCCCGGCTATTTTAAGACCGCCGCTTACGACGCGTTCGGCAACAATTGTATCTTTGAAGAGCAGAAACAATCGGGAGCTATGCGGCAACGTGGGGAGTCTCGCCCTAAATAATCACCAAGTCCCGCCCTTCCATCCGTTTGCTCTGAGGTTTGCGAGGGAAAAACAAGTTATGAACGGCGGTAAGAAATGTGTCTCCTGTCATCTCAGCTTCTCCGCATCGAAACAAAAAGAGGCAGAGAAATTCGATGTGCCTCGCTCGTTGGTGCTAAACCCTCGACCGCCGGATAATATCGTGGGCTGCAAAACGACTTTCTGAGAAGAGCCGTTCGTGTTTGTGTATTGACCGGCTTAAATAGACTACACGTTAGGGAGGCTTCATACAGTGCCCGAATATATTGCTAGCGGCTTGGGTTCCATGCAATTATTTCATAACTTAACGATATCTAGCCTAACTGAGGTTTGAAGTTTCTGAAAACGTTCAGTGAGGAAACGAAATTTGAGGAGTTCGGGAATTCATGGGAAATAATGGCGTCTACCGCAAATAAACGACGCAATTTTCTCAAACGTTCGCACTGTCCAGGAGAACTGATCTGTTGTAGCCTGCGAAATGTTAGCAAGACCAAATAAACATTTTCATTGCAGTACAAGAAAAGCAACAACGAAATACTTCACTTAATTATGATGATGAAAAGCACGGTAAGGCAGCACGCGCAGGCTAAATCTAGCAGTAGCTGTAAATTCTAGAGAAATGACCTAAGATCTGCGACTGGCCTTCTGTAAGAAGTTCGTGTGCCATGACTCAAGAAACTAAAGTATGATTCCAAACGGAATGTTTCAAATGTGAGCGAACCATCTAATAAGACGCCAGCGTCAATTGAGCGTTGACAATATGGAACACCTACCCGTCTCTCTTGTCTCCCTACTCATTAGAATCAAGAAAAACTCTACACAAGCGGCGGGCGCAAGTCATGTCGGAACCGAAGACTTAAAAAGCAACTCTGGTGGAGGAAATGCGGGCGTAGACTGAACAGAAAACGATTCTAAATAAGAGTACGAGAAACCTATAAGGTCCAAGAGTATGTCATAAATGTACAGCAATGATAAACTTCACATAAAAGAAAAACTTTAAACAAAATGTGCAAATAGTATATTCAAGTATGATCAGCGAGCGTGCAGTTCAGTATCGCGCGGCGGTGCTTGCGTCTGAACCCTCTGAACTCGCGGAGCATACGTTTCCCTCACCACGCAGGCCGAGAGAGGGCGATTCCCACGAAAGCAACATTTCTAGGCGGTCTCCGGTGGCGGGTGCAAATCGACCAGAGACGGAGAGGCCGCGTAGCCAAACAGAAACCGCTCTCGTCCGCTGTCTGGACTGCAGTGATAAGTTTCTCGCGCTGGCCTGTTCCGTGGTGCTCGGCGTCGCGGGACCTCGGCGATGCACCACGGGGTGCGGCGTCCGTCCAGTCCGTCTAAGTAACGAGTCGCAGGGGGTGCTCCGGTCGCCTTTGATGGCGCTGTGGGGACGCGCTCTCCCGCTGTTACCGCCGCCACTGCTTCGCGCATGTATCTGTGTGTATGTTTGTGTGTGCGCGCGCGCGTGTGTCTGTGTGTGTGCGGGCGTGTGCGTGTGTGTGTGTTTGTGTATAAAAGAGAGAGAAAGAGAGAGTCAGTGAGTGTGCGTTTGTGTGCGTGATCGTGCATGTCGAGAGAAAGAATTACAATCCCCCGAGATGGAGACGCATGGCGCGACGAAAATCGGGCTCCGCGGACGCGCGGCTCTATCCGGCCGTACACGCTTTCCCCCCACTACTCTTTTCAGCGGAGAGGACATTGGTTGTTTTCAAGGCGAGACTAACGGGCTATAAATCCCGGGGTCCCAAATGGCCACTCCAGGGGAGATGGTGTCACCACGAAGCAAAGTTCTCTTCAGTGGGGAACTCGATTTTTCGTTCTGCGTGTAACCGAAGCTAAGTGTGCAGTTCTTGGATAGAGCTTGAAAGTGGTGCGTGTTGGTGCCGTCTCGAGACAATGTTCACTACTTTGAAACATAGTCATAAGCTTTGACGAAGGAATACTTTGGGACGCGAAAAGCGGGGAGCTTTGTTCGTTAAAATAGCTGCGGTCACTTTGTCTACGCTGTCCTTTCTTCCGTCCTTTCAGGCACTGGTTCACGCGCTGAAAAGTTTAGACATTGGTTGGTAATGTCCTGGTATGTACGACTACGTTAGAAGCGATTTGGTGTCTATTTATTTAATTTTTCTGGTGCCCCTAAACAGCCCGCTGGCCTATGGAAGGGCGCACCATATGTCAGATAACATGTCGCATTGATGCAAGATGCTTTTAGGAGAAACAATACAGTCACTGTAAATAAAGAAAAGATTGGACACAACAGGGTCGAAGAAAAAAAGGAAACATTACTCGTAGCGTTTGCGAAGTACGTTTAAAAATATGCAGTCAGTGTAAAAGAGAAATGCGCACACCGTAGTCAATAAAACAGTGCTCGCAGTTACATACGTTCGGGTATAAACTGTTGAGACACAAATGTTGAGGGAAGAAATGTTCGCAGAGTCTTTCTACGTAACAGTTCTGGCTGAGAAAAAAAATAATGACATTAATTCAAAACGTTTTAGCCGAAATCGAATGGTAAAATTTCCCCGCAAACATATATCTACCTTAGGCTTGTTCATCACAGCCGACGTATTAAAAGCACACTGGATACGTTCCATTGGTGTCATGCTTTTTGACTCTTTTTTTATATACGATGATAGCGAAGGGTCCTGTTAGGTACAGCATTGAAACAGAACGCTATCAGCGCATCTCGCCAGCTGTTTTAACGTCCTTATATGTTTTCAATAAGAAAAAAAAAAACGTACTTATATGTTTTTTCTTCACTGCTTATACTACGTTTCACCTGAATTCGACAGGCAGTCGACGCTACAACCTGATGGGACCGATTTCACGGAGTCAAAAGCGCGCAATCACGATGTTCGTCGTGTGTCTGTACGCGTTCTATCATCGCTGAATCAATCATAAGCATAAAAGGATCAGTGACATGGGCTTTGGACGCTGCTTTATTGGTACCATTAGCTCGTAGCGCCTGCTGCGTCTGGACTTAAGCTGAACCGAACTACAGAAGCGTTCATAGTGGCAGATTAGGACGAATAAAAAATAGTGTGCTTTATTGTTGTGTGATAGGCTAAATGTAACTTTTCTCGGCTTTAAGTTGGGTCTGCAGCAGAAATGAAATGTTGTTTTTTTGTCAATAATTAGCGGCACGACGGTCAACGCGATGTAGTTATCCCTTGACATTCATGTATCTTGTTAGGACTCGACCCCCAACATTGCATCAGCGGTAGGTGGTTGATAATGTTGCCATATCTTGCTATAATATATTATGTCACGCGGCGACGCGCTTGTGTGCAAGGACACGATAAAGAGGCTCAGCATTCAATATAGTATAAACTGAAGCACGTTGCAGAGAGCTTTGCGTGGTGCTTCTTGCTTGTAATAGCTCTGTATC
The DNA here is from genome assembly GCF_016920785.2 of Ixodes scapularis. Lineage (NCBI taxonomy): Eukaryota > Metazoa > Arthropoda > Arachnida > Ixodida > Ixodidae > Ixodes > Ixodes scapularis. Next base: position 106,458,074 of record NW_024609857.1, on the reverse strand, counting down.
CTGAGGCGAGTTATAGAAATGTATTATCAAATACAAATGACTAGCTGGCACCGCTAAAGTGTGCTCCAATGTCTTTTTTTTCTAATTTGTTTTCTCAGTTGTTAAAGAAACAACGAGACAATTAGATTCAGTACGATGAAACCTGTGATCATCGATGTTATCATCGTTTGCAGTGTGCATTTACACCACCCTGCACTCCCCTCCCGAAAACCCTTCCCGCGCAGGTGTTACAACTGCGGCGAGTTCGCCAACCACATTGCGGCCAAGTGCACGATGGGGCCCCAGCCCAAGCGCTGCCACCAGTGCAAGTCATCCGAGCACCTGATCGCCGACTGCCCGCAGCGTGAGGACAAGCGCAAGGGCGCCTCCAGTCCGCTCAGAACCAACGGCGACGCGCCGGATCAGTCGGCGCCGCAGCCGGCGCTGGACAACGGCTCCGCAGAGGCCCTGGACAACAACAACACGACAGTTCCCGTTACCAAGGTTCCCTAGCTAGCCGCTGCTGCTGCAGCATGTTCTGCCCGGCCGCTGTGCCGTCTCGAGCATCGCCGATGACGACTGCTTTGCTCGCGGGCCACCACTTCGCTCGAAGCTGTTCAAAAAGAGACACAGTGCTCAGAGCGCGCCAAGAGCGCCGGTGTTGCCGACGAACGTCGTCCAAAGGCCCCCCCGCCCGCTCGTCCGTCTTTGGTTCGGATGGGCTGGCGGATGGTGGCCATGTTTTGCATCATCCGTACGGGTGAAGTGGAAAAACCGGCGCGCTTGCGCGTGCAACGCCAGATGGAGCTTCGTGCGTTACGAAACTGGTTTTTACAATAGGAACTCCCCGCTGTTGCGTCGGTGGAGGTGATGGAACCTTTCACAAAGTCGAAGCATCCACAGTCACCGATAGCTTAAGAAACGCACGGCTGAGCGAGATCCGAGCACCTTGTTAGCGCTCCGTGCCCAATCAGATTGCGGCGTTTGTTCACAAGGAGGCCGAAGGGCCAATCCCGAAGCGAGAACCCAGAGCGTAATAAGGCACGCCCTGCATTTGTTAAGCTGCGAGGGACTATGGCAAGGCAAACCGAGGCGACACCCGCTTGTTGTAGGGCCCCTGACCGCCGTCGGCCGTCCACGACCTATTGTCTGCAGCTACCAGAGCCGAAACATGGTGCTGCGACGGGCGACACTATGGGTCTGGAAACAGGTACATGTCGCCTCGATGTGCGGACTTATTCGGGTGTTTCGTAGAAGGAGGGACCTAATTCGGGCGTTTCGTAGAAAGCAATTGGTCAGCTGCGTGCTTGTACTGTGCCATTGATATACGAGCCGAATCAATCGCCTCTGTCCGATACGGGTAAACGATGTGCATCTTTGGTTGTTTTTCGTGAACCGACTGTATACTTGCAACAGGGATCGAGACATCTAAGTGCCATTCGTGTTTTTTTTTGTTTTTTTTTGCTGTTTTTAGTTTTGTCGGTGGGGAAGGTGAGCGTGGTATTGATTTGCCTGCCCGAAGTTTATCAATCATCTCCCAGGGCTCATGGATCCGCTAAAACTTACGGTGTACGGTTAGGTTTGTTCTTTCGAACCTGGTATGCTTACATTTGCTGCGGCTTGCCCCTATTCGCTCTCTATCTGTCTCTCTCTCTCTCTTTTATTTCTTTGTTTGATTTTGTATTCTTCACTGCTTTTACGAATCCCAGAAACGGGTGGTTGCTAAATTTATTTTGTCGTGTATAACCATCACGAATTACACAGCCATCGAACTGGTGATCACGGAATAAGAAATCCTTCACACGCATCGTGAGAATTTGCAATCAATACGAAAGGTATGTAAAGAAAAGAAGTCAGCATGGCATACATTTTGGTATGATATAAAAAGCGACGACTGTCGTGGGGAAACGTCTTTTCTCATAAAACTTGCGTTTTCGTTTTCTACTACTCACGTGGTACTCACACAGGAGATATGTCTCGTGCCCTCCGCGTTACGTTTTAGCAACGTTTAATATAAGCTACTGCGGTCTTTTCTTATCTTGGGATATTGTGACAGTCTTTAAAAGCCTCCCCATTTTTTTCTTTTTCTTTTACATTTGGCTTGTGAACTTTTGCCGAGTGAAAACCACATTTCCAGCAATGGCTTAGGAAAACAACGAGCTTAGTTGGTTTCTAAATTTTGAAGGCAAACATAACGCGCAAGAACGCCGTAGTTTTGTCTCAAAACCGCGAATAGCACGTTAAGGGCCCACCGAAAAGAAAAGCAGACGCCGCTTGCGGCAGCGTCCCTTTGTCATCGGTAGCGGTGGAGAAACCACCCCTGCCCACTCGTGGCACCAGGTTATAATAGGAACAGAAATGCAGGCGCTCCCTAACCTAAAACCTTAAAGCCATGTGGTTTTCTTGTCACATATCAACTTCAGCATTCTCAAGCGAAAGCACCCTGCTCTGCCTCATTCAGAACACAGCGAATGTGCCGTGTCTGTTTAGACTTCATATTTTATTTGAGACGTCTTAAGGTGATGGTAAAGTTATCTAAAAACAAATGTTTGTTTAAAAAAGTACGTTGCTTGTTTTGTTGAAAATATCTAGATGAATACTTCTTTTTAGAATCATATTGATGATCGAGGCCAGTTAGCAGTTAATATATGAAACTGTACATTTACTATTGTCAGAATCTTGCTTTGTACTACTCCGGTTTATTATTTAAATTACTGGGAGTTTAAATGTTTATTTTATGAAAACGCGGTCATTCGAGCATAGTTCTAAAATATTGGAACTGTTATCTTTTTTGAACCCAGCCGGGGCATCAAAATAAAACGGCAGTGTAACAAGGATCTCCCCCCAAAAGGAACCGCAATGTGGATGCTTTCAAGCATTCAAAACATCCGCCACGTTCTCGCAAGCCTTTCATCATCTACTGAGAACATCATGTTGTTCTGTTTCAAGCGAACTATATACACATGGCACACGTGAACGCACCCCTCGGCTAAATATTAGCCTGGATCTAGCGATGCCCTTCGAACAGTTGTACAGCATGAAGTTCATGCATGTGTGAGTGCGTTTTATTCTGGCTTCCCGCCCAAACCCTCCTGTTCAGTAGTTTTAAGTTTGAGTTTTCCGTGTGCTGTGGCGTGCATAAGTGTGTGCGTGTGCCTGTATCGATCCGCTGTCACAGTCAGCCTTCCATTTCTTTGTTTTCGTTTGAGTTCTTGACGCTGAAGAACAAATCGGGGCAAGGTGGTTATAACTCCCATTAAACAATTTGGACTAGCCCTTCTGGGCAAGCCCACGACTGCGCTTACGTGCGTTCGGACACTGTCGTTGTTTTCTCGCTCGTTTTTTCTTCTTTTTGTTGCTAATTAGCTCGGTTGAAAGGTTTATATTGCTTGTTAGTCCGTAAGATGCGGTTTCTAGGATTTTGGAGGAAAGCTGCAAATGATACTTCTTTTTAGAAAGCTGGATCATCACTGCCTATTGCTTTCTGTTCTACAACTCATATAATTTTCAGTGGTGAGTTCATTTCTGGTCCATACATGGGCAAGCAGTGTCGTCCCGTTTTCCGCCGAAATCCCCGAAACCTGCATAGAGTATACTAATTATCAAGCACGATGCCTACGAAGGAGATTTCCTTTTGAAAGACCGTGTTACAACTACACCAACCACACGTGAGCCCAGTGTGACTATTGTGATGAAGCCTGTACCTGTATAATAGAACACCGGTTCAAGCAGGCGAACGACAGGTTGTAAATTGTTCATAACAGTACGCCTTTCTTGGCATAACCTCTCGCTCTCTATGGATGACTCCGGAGAAACTCTCGGAGAAATCAGCCCTGCTACGGTTACCTTCGCTGGCCATGGGCACCACGACCGCGCTTACGTCTGACCTTCGCAGAGAGCTCTGCGGCGGAACTGTCGCCACACACTCATCTCCTCCTCTTTATCAGTTTCTCTCCGTATAGGTACAGGGAGTGGTTGCTGAGTTCGCACCACTTGACACCTACCAACATAACTTCAACGCACTTTCACGTATTTACGATAACACTGCCAATTCCGGTATGGCTTCAAATACCATTCATGCATTTAAAACTTGAAAATTCCCAATTGTTGCGTCGAAAGTAGGACGCCTGTTTGCTCCCACTCTCACTCAGGCCAATAGCAGTTCCAGCCGGCAGAGTTTTCGGCGAGACCGGCAGACATATGCTCTTCAATGGCGCAAGATGGCGGTGTGTTCCGGAGTCCCAGAGTCTCCTTCATTGTCGGGTAACTACAACTGGGCGAAAATCACTACAAGACCCTGAACGTGCATCACGTTCAGTATAGATTATCAAACGATCATTAGAAGAAGAAAAATTATTTTACAAAGACCAATCTGAGCTGAATCGGGCGATGTTCAGCAGGTTGATATACGATACTTTGAAAGTTCGCCCAAGAAAGCCCTTTCGGAAATGTGGACAAGTCCTTAAGCGCAACTTGCGCCACGGACTTTGCTTTTAACATTTGTACGAAAAACAAAGCAGAAATTATTCTGTAATGGCTGCTAATAGCTTTTTTTTTTATATTCCCACATCTGCAATGTCAAAATTAATGTCCATAGAAGTCTCCTTTTTGTTTTACAATTTATGAGGAAATAACAGTGTCACACGCATATTTATAAGTAACTTTCAATTTAACTATCCCGAAATTAGTACGGGGCGAGACATTCCGGGCATCATTAAACATTTCTTATGGTCTATTTGCGAGAAGGCTTTCCTGGGTATGCGGATAAACTCAGTACGTAAAAATTGTTTTATATAAGCGTTAAGTCAGAAGACTTGACTTCAAGGTTTTTAAGAGCAAGGTGGTATTCAGTATACTGTGTTTTAGCACGATTTTGACTGAATTAAACCGAAGAATTTTATATAGATTGTGTGTAACATTGGGGACTCCAGAGCAATTTAGAATATGCTGCACTGTTTCGCAAAATTCAAAACTCGTAAGAGTCTATTTAGCGTCCTCACAATGAGGACGCCGTCTAGAGTGCATATATGTTAAGGTGCGTAACGCAATATTATTTTGAATAGATAATGTTTTGTTTTCAGGGAAACCAATGTGTAGAATGTAAACATGGTGTTGCTGTAGCGTGGAAGTGCTAGATTTTTTTTCTACGAGCGACTTGTTTTTTTCTTTGTGAGAAAGGAAAAACCACAGGAATAAAACCGTTTCCACTTTGTACATGGGTGAAAAAATAAAACAAAATACAAGAACTTCCCATTTCGATGGGAAAAATGTTCTAAGCGTCTCGTTTCTTTCTATCGTTCTAAACGTAAGAGCTGTTTTTAGCGACTGATATCGAATTACCTAAGTACTAAACACATTTTCGTTCAATGAGGCGGTGATTTCTGGTCAATTCCTACTTACAGTTTATATACTACTTGTTACTTTTTTTATTTTTTTTTAGAACCATGGAGGTATTGAGCGGTATCGACAGCGTTGTAAAAAAAATCACTCGACTCTCTTCCACTGGTCGTCTTTTAATTATGCACATATCCCGGCTCGGAGCCGAGTTTGCGGAACCCACTTACTGCGCCGTTTCTCGATTTTCTAAAGAGTTCAAGCACGGGTTCCTAAATCTCTAGGTCTATACTCTGTTTAACCTTATGATGTACCGCAGGAAAGGCTACAAGCACCAGCTCCTTGCTCTAGGGCACATCTCGGCGGCACAAGCTCTGGTGCGTTGATTGCGTTAAGAGCAGCTCCCAGCGCTATGAGCTCGCGCTTTTAGCCTTCTCTGCGGTACAACATAAGGTGAAACGGAGTATAGCCCGGAATCTGTTAGTGCAACTTTATCTATATTCGTTATAACCTCCGAATAAAAGGCGCATTGTGCGCGTGTTCAGAAGCTCTCCTAAGTAGTTTTTTCTAGATTTTATAGACAGAGGAAACACATAAACAAGGGTTTTTGCTTCTGAAACGTTTGCATGTCGATAACGGAACGAATGTCTAATTTTAAATCAACATAGAAGTACCGTAATTCACCAAATCAAAGAAAAACAAAGTATCGCTCCGCGAAGAATTGTATTTCTTTTTTACTGCCGTTCTTGAGATGAAAACGAGTATATAGTGTGTTTAGTTTCGATGCATGTTTTCAGCCAGCCACGCTTCAAAAGCTAGTCTAATCACCGTTACTAAAAATAACTTTTTTTTTCTTTTTTGGTGAAACAAAAGAAAGGGGGGGGGGGGGGGGGCAACAAGCAGTCTGGCAACCGCCAACCCGGGTTCCCCGGTAATAGTTGCACGGATGTAGAGGGAAATAAATTGGGCGTTTAAGTTTGGGAGGAAAACATTTTCTTAGGATAGATGGCGAAAGCTAGCGCACGTTAAAATATCCATCCACCCATCAAGACATGAGTACGGTGCCTGGAACGCGTCTCCGACTGGTGTATTTAGCGTCCCATACACTCAAAGTGGTTCCAAAGTGGCAGCAGATGACGTCAGAAATGCCCGAGTGTATCGCTGTCGGATGTCGCGATCCTGGCTGTTGACGCTAGACGTCCCGGTAGAATCTACCAGCGAACGTGAGTGTCGCTGCAGTAGTGGCGCCCCAACTCCTGACTGGAGAAACTGCCCTGGACCGACAAGCTGGGAAGTGACCTGCAGCAGAGGAGGAGTCTGCCACACCCACCACCTGCACCCGCTGCTGGGACACCACCAGGATCGCAGCCGGCGACAGTAGACACTTCTATGACGTGATCGGGCGAAAATTGAGGGACCACCTTTGAGGGCGCTATAAAAACACCAGTCGGAGACGCCTTCGAGGCACCATAGGCGTGACTATCTCGGGCGATCTACACACACCATGGAGGTGGGAAGCTTCTGGAGGTGAGATGACGCTACCAGAGGTGAAGCCAGAAATGTGGAGGGTCACGCCCCCAACGATGACCAAAACAGCTGTGCCTGTGGACATCGTTGGGGGCGTGTCCCTCCACACTTCTGGCTTCGCCTCTGGTGCCGTAATGTCGCCTCCAGAAGCTTCCTATCTCCATGACACACACGCACCAGCAGCAGGATAGCATCACCCAGAAGACGTACTTGCAAACCTGTGCAAGAAGGAGGGACCCAAAAGAAACCGAAATTTATTTTTTCTACAAAATCGTGCATTTATTTTTACACTTTCAAATTTCATTTACATACAAATGCGCTCTCCTCCTGATACGATACACCTTCAGAGACATGTTTTTTAACGCTCTAGACAGCCTTTGAACTTGTCTCCTTTGATGCCTTTCACTGTACTTCTAGCGCTTTTTCTTTTCACCTTTTCCACAATGGCAAATATATTCCCTTTGTGAACTTTGTTTTTATCGGGGTAGGCAACAAAAGTCACACGAGGCAGGGTCAGACGAACAGGAAGGGTGGGGTAGGGGGGCCAGACCGTCTTTCGTTAAAAACTGCTGAACATTTGTGGTTTTGGAAAAATGGCAAGCCATGTTTGGTGCACCAAACAGGAGACTGGTACGTCCCCCATGACAACGCGCCTCCGTACACCACGGGTGTTTGGTGTTTTTTTTTACCAAAAGCGACATGCCCTCCATGTCCCATCCTCCCTATTCAGCCGACCTTTCCCCTTGTGACTGTTTTATTTTCCATGATTAAAAAAAGAAGTTATCAAATGGGAACAGTTTGCCGATCTGGAAAAGGTGAAACAAAAAGCGATCAAACCACTGTAAGGCATCAAAATCGACGAGAATCGAGGCTATTCAGAGCTCTGAAAAAACCCTCTGAGGTGTCTATGCACAGGGGTGGCCAAGCTGCAGCTCGCGAGCCTCATGCGGCTCTTCGCGTGTTAAAATGCGGCTCGCGGCTCTCTCCTCTCCTCCGCCCCCCCCCCCTTACCCTCACCCACTCCCCCCGCCTCCCTCCCGGTCACACGAGCACCTCCCAAAAAACAGAGAAATGGAAACATTTTAAATCGAACGACAGGTTGCGGTTTGGTAGTCTTGTGCTACTGCTACCTTACTACGTACTGTTGGACCGCCTTTGACTCGGATATATTGAAAGTAGTTCGAGTTTCGTTTATTGTTCTGAATAAAAGTTTGCCCCCCCCCCCCCCCTTCCCCCCCCCCCCCCCCCCTCCCTGCGGATCTTGGAAGTTTCGTGGCTTTGTTTGCGGCTCTTAGGCCGGGTCAGCCCGGCCACCCCTGCCCTAGCATAAGGCTGACAGTACTTTGAAGGTGAATGAAATTTCAACGTGTAGAAAGAAATACACGATTATGCATATATAAATTCCGGTTTTGTCGGAACCCCCTTCGTATATCATCGATGCATCGAGGTGTCTTCAAAGTGGCAAAAGAATACGTCGCAGGAGCCGCCGAGCAATGGTAAGGTTTGTCGCGATTATGGCGGTTGGTTGTAGAAAAACAGGGAAGGAAGTCGAGGAGACGCGGGCACCGCCGCTCTCTTCATAGCGTCGCAATCCCTGGCCAGTGACGTTTCCGTCGACTGTCGGGCTACAAAACAAGATGCAGTAAAGCACGTCTGCATTGGTATACTTCATCTGCTATACCATCACCAGCATCTGCCGTAAATCGCAGAAGTCCACACGTGTGGCACCAACAGCCGGAAATCGAGGGTCAAAAATAAGAACGCAATAAATTCTAATTGGAAATACCTGTCAGGAATACTTGCAGAAAAATGTGGAGCAAACGCCGTACTTATGCTGCGAACAAGCCCCGAATTTCGCGCGGCTGCGTTCACTACACTCTAAGAAAAAATGGAGGAAAAAAGTAGCAACGGCGCGTCTTCCTCCCTTCTACTGACGCGCCCCCAAGCGGACACGAGAAGAAGGGAGGAACGAGACGTTTTCCTCCTTCTCCAGGCAGACGGGAGAAAGCTTCGCCCTCCCGACTCATCTTCTTTCGGTTTCGTTTTTCGAGCACGTCGCGCACGTTGTTTAATAAATAGCTGTTGAGTTGATTGAGCTTCAACGGCAGCGAAGGCCGCCTGTAATTCCGTCTTCTAGTCTAAACGTGCAGAACATTTCGGTTGCATTGACGTTTTTAGCACTAATTTTATCAAACGAGCAAATGAAGCCGCTAGAAACAGCGAAGTTCCGGAGCAGTACCAGCAGCGCCACGTACACTGGGGGATGGCCCTCTCCGGATTGCGGGACTTGCGCGGCACGGAACTACAGTGCTACAGTCACTACAGTAGCGAAACCACGCGGAACTGTGTCGACGTTTTCGACGTTATGGAAACCGCAGGAACTGCGTCCAAGACAGGCAGGTTTTGCTGCCGGCTGGCTGCCTGGGTGCCTTCCGTGTTGAGTTCGGTTCTGTTTTCCGATGCCGAGCGCAACCGGCGTTCAACGTGGTTCTGTGTTTGTGCGTGTCTGCAACATAGCTGTGATGGCAGTGTTGTGGGTTGTGAACAGAAGACTGGAATTATCGCCGATGTGACCGTGTGTTCGCGTATCAGTGGTGTAACAAGAAGATGAGATCGTAAACTGTTTGACATTGATGCCGTTGGTCGGGTCGTGATCGGAGGGGGCGGGGTGTCGCAGGTTGACATTCCGCTTTACATTAAAAAGTTTAATACCACTTGAGGAATTACGTGGAATCGATCAACGTGCGGATAGTCATGTTGGAACGCTGGTCTGAACAGTAGAAGCTCCTATCGTACAGTGGCCAATGTGACTGTCGAATTCGTCTCGTCCCCGAGAGCGATTGCGCTCTGGGGCAAGGACTGAACAGTACGAAATCGTGACGGAAAGTACGTATATTTACAGTATGGAATTTCGGCATTAAAAACAATAGTAGGTAAAATCGAAAAAAAAAGCTACCCTTTATTTTGCTGTTTAAATATAATACGGTTCCTGGAAAAACTGCCCTCCAAGTGGCGCGCTGGGATGAGCGCTAGAAGTTTTCGGGCTCGCCATGGCGTAGCTCTGTACACTTAACACCTGCCGCAAGTCGCAGCTTTGACTGCCTTCAAGTTGATCGAAAAGCGATTTCTCAGCCCGTGAAGCATCACCTCCAGCTGAGTGAATATCCGCTCTACAGAGATTAATTCAAGACGGCAATTGCAGCTTTGCGCGAACAGCACAAATACATAAACCAATAGAAATACAGGCTACGACGTGCCGTGCGGGGAAACAAACTCATGGCTTCGAACCGCGTTGGAGCGGCTTGATTTATTGGCTTTCAAATAATTACGGCATGATCGAGCGTTTACTTTTTAATAAGAGATTCATCCCCTGAGCCATTCAAAATACTCTCAGAGGTATGACACTGCTGGGAAAAAATCAACATGCTGGGAATATTTTTTATTGCTTAGGGAGTCACCGAAAAGTTCCGTACGTTCAAAATGACCAGTATAAAAGGCGGAAACGCAGAGCACGGGTGTGGTTTTCGGGTTAGTGTGGTGTTCCTTTGTATTGATATCTGTGTGTTCCGTGTATGTGATCAATGTATGTTCACCTGATGCTTGTAATAAGCGTAATGTGCGTATAGTAAAGGATCCCCAACCGCAGCAGTGGCCTGAGGAAAACAAATTATTTTTTGTAGAACATGAATTGGGCGGTACCTAGCACCACCTAGCCTAGCTACTTGCAATTACTCTGCTTGACCCCGCCATCTGGTGGCTAGCGATTTAACCATCTTTCACGCTACGCGATAAATAGCGGCTTCGAGTTTGTCCTTTCGAGAGCGGCTTTTGGTTTCGCTTATTGAGTTTGCCCTTCTCTGTGATGTGCGGTTGACGAAGGAATTGTGACTCGAGGAACACCACAGGTAAGACGCAAAGTGCGTGAAGTAGCTGGGTATTGGTTGTCTCCGTTTAACATCGCAGTGCTCTCGACGAGAAGACTGAGTAACTGCTTTCAAAACGCAAGTTTCTATACCTGTGGGGGGGAATCTGGCTTCGGAAATAAACACAGTTTGCGGAAAGCTCGTGTTACGCTTTTATTTGCTGCTGCTCTCGTCCCGTACAAGAGACGTAGCGTCCTCGACAAGCCTTATTGGGCTCGATTTACTCGATTCGGGGCCGCCATATTGAGATGCAAGCGATAGAGTAACTTTGCTCCCCTGCTTCAGAAACATAGGTTATAAGACCGTTCCTCCCCCCCTAAGGGAGGACTATCCATACCTTTTTTTCTAAGAGTGTACCGCGAAGTCAGAACAGTGGCTGATGCCACGCACTCCATGGGGTTCAACCCTGTGTTTTTTGAAACCAAACACCCTTGCGCTTTCTTTAAAATTAAGTCGTGAACTATAATATCTGAGCCAGCCACTAGTTGCGACAGGACTAGAAAGACCGGGAGGTCTTCCAGCTGGCCCGCCTCCAGCAGGAACTTTCTACCTTCGACAAAACTTTGACGTCGAAGTAAAGATTGAGCGTTCACGCATGGCAACAAATAACATAAAAAAGCACGACGGAAGGCAGCTAGCACGCGAACGAGGCCAGACACTCGAAAGAGACGCCTTGTGCTTATTTTCCTGCCAGGAACTATACAAATATCCGCGAATGAATACAGGATCATCTGTGCGCCGCACTAACGTGAAAAATAACGCAAGTGGTCCACCGTGCATGCATGGCCCCGCACGGTTTTCCATAAATGGAAAGCGAGTGTGGAGCCACCATAATATTGTTTGATAGATGGCCAGTGTTACCCTCTCTCTGGCTTTTGGCGACGTGCTAAGTGAAATGGGCAGGCAGTGCGGTGCTTTCCGTTCGCATGAGTGTTAAAGATATTTGTAAATTCGACATCAACAGTCTCCTAGCACCGCATCCAAAACACCGACATACTAATAATTGAAGAAGAGTGTTTTGGTGAATAGATGACGAATACTTGGAAGGATAAAACATAGAGGACGGGGAAGGAAACAAAAAAGAAGTCCTGTTTCCGTCCCCGTCCCCTATGTTTTATCCTTTCAAGTATTCGTACCGATACACTCCGCCCACGCCTAACCTGACACTGCACTGGGAGCTACGCGCCGGACCAGACCCATCACTCCCCCCCCCCCCCCCCCCCCCTTTTCTGATGCGAAAGCATTAACTGTCCCATGGAGCGAAGCCGGCGTTGTCTGTACAGCGAAAACGGCACCTAAATTCTTATTAACTGCGACGCGTCTCATCAGGTGCTTCGTCACGGAAGCCAGCGGGACCGCCCAAAGTCAAAGCGGACGCGCCTCAGAAATAAAACACAAAGAAAATCACAGCAACGCAGATATATGGTCACGGAAGCCGTAGAGCCGGCGGGTGCGCCACGCCTGCGCAGTGGGGGAGCGTGAAGTCACCGTCGGAGCGCCGTTTGAAAAAGGAAGACGTGGCGCGTTGCTCGGAGGAATGCGCTGCGTGTAGGAATGCGAAAGCATTCCTAGAAGTAAGCAGTCTTAAGTGTCTCTGCCTCATTTTTTTATCACCTAACCCCTCTTTCTGCGAGGGTGTATGGGTGAGAGCGTGATCACTTGGCGAAAGATAGACGTATGATTGGTCCAACGAGCGCAGATATATCCCAAACTCTCATTCCGGAATCTATAGCGGTCACGTGTCGCAAGAGCTTAAAAAAAACTCAACGGACGAGAATGGCGCAAGGACCGCCGTGAGGTATAGCGGGCATCATCTCACTAAGCGTTGCAAACAACGACGCAAGGGAAATAACGACCCTATGTTGTTTAAACACATAAAAAAACAAGCCTCTATAGACCTTTGCAAAAATCGCCTTCTGCGCGCTGCCATCTTTGTCTGCTGGGCTGTGGAAGGGCTTCTGAGCATGCGCTGTTGCTTCGTTGTGCGGCATATCAGACGCTGCGCATGCGTCCAAAGCCCAGCGACTCGGCATTTTTCACTCGAATGATTAGCGATGGAAAGGTCTATACTTGCTGACAAGTTTAGAATTGCGCAGATACTTTGCCTCCAGCGGGAGCTTTCTACGTTTGATAGCACTTCGTCGCACGCGCAGCCAAAGCCGGGCGTAAAGCAGCGAGAACGTGCCGGAGGCGGAGTTTCTGCTGTTCTTAGTCTGTCACCTGCAGACAACGTAACACAATAATTTTATGCTTTTAACGCTGTTTTATTTATTGACATTTCCTGGCTTTTTAATTGACAGGTATTTGAAGTATGCCACCATTAAGGGTTTCTATAGTCCACTGCTCGCGCAGTGGACTATTTGAAGCTGCCGTGGAGATAAAAAGCCATGGCTTTCTGTTTAGTGTGATTTTTTTTTTTTTTTTACTCTGGAAAGAGCCCCTATAAATCTACTTCTAGTATATTGCCTATACCGCCCCCCAATCGAAGATTATCGGTACGTGCACGTCTATACAGATTGCTTTGGTAAAACGCCGGTAAAACGGTCCAGAAAAATGAAAGCCGTTTACAACTCCCTGTAACGCCGAATTTGAGCGCAGCTCTTGAGGAGGAGGAGGGAAGGGTACTGGGGGGATCAGTTGACGTCGGAAGGGGGGTCACGTGACCTCGGGGGTCACGTGACCTGGGAGATCACGTGACCTCGGGGAGGGGTCACGTGACCTGGGTGGTCACGTGACGCATTACTAATGTCACATTTTATCTGGTGAATCACGATATATTATCAAAACTTCCTACGTTTCAAAACTGAAAGCATGTTTTTTCTTTCTCCCTTTCATTCATAATTGGCAAAAACTACGAGCAGCGTACGGACTACGAGTGAAACGTATTTTTCTTCTTTTTTTTTTTTAAGGGCAACTCCGGTCAAAACTTAAAATGAAATAAATTACTGTTATCGCTGTAGTGACACCAACTACGACCCCAGCCAAAATATTACGTCCGTGGGACGCCGCATTCTCAACTAATGCCGATAATAAAAATGCGACCCGCCGCGAGCCGCTGCTCGTTAGCGGGCGGCCAGCGGGTGGCCGATCGCTAAAGCAACATTGGGCCGTGACGTCAGTATCGTTCTCTTTTGCGTTGCGCAGAGTGCGCTTCTTTGAGCCGCTGCCAACACTATTTCGGCTTGTGATTGGCGTGTTTAGCCGTTGCTTTTATCTGTAGCCCGTGTAGATTCGGTATAGCCTTTTGGTTATTTGCCCTTGTGAGGACTCCAAGACTCGTTTTAGCGAGCAACTCGGTGCGCCCAAGACTGCCCAGCTGTTTCTCGAAAGATGCCGAGTGCAACTTGTAGTGCTGCGGGCTGCTCAAACAACCCGCTGTGCAACACTGAGGTGCTTTTTCATAAGTTTCCAACGGACCGGAAATTGGAAAAGGTGTGGGTGAACGCTGTTCGACGAGTGGACTTTGGACTTCGGCTTTTACGCGCCCGAGGAAAGAAGAACAAAAAAACAGACGTCTACAGGCCAGCACACGTGTGTTCGGCCGGGCCCACGCCGGAGAGCCTCAAAGCTTCGTGTCTGGGACTGACCCGCAGCGCGAAAGTGAGAGGGCCCCCAGTACAGTACGTCACCGGCAGCGCGGCGTAGAGCAAAGCCACTCCATCCACGAAGCCCCGATGGCAATTTAGGCCTAGCGACGAGTACGGAAGACCGGGCACACGGCGACAGCCACCGAGTACGGCACCGAACGAGTTCACTCGTTTTTCAGTCGCTGGCTTTTGGGTATACAAGCGACGAATACGGCATAGCGCACGCACGGCGGCGGCCGCCGAGTACGGCGCCGTACGAGTTCACAGGTTTTCCAGTCGCTAGCTTTTGGGTATACGCACTAACTCTTGCTACATACAGGGCCGTAACCAGGGGGGGGTGGGGGTTAGGGGGTTCTGACCCCCCCCCCCCCCCCCCCGAAATTTTTTTCTGGGTACGGCCCTGGTCGGTGCACTGGCAGTCAGCCGATTTTAATCTCCACCTCTGCGCACGCGCAGTGGAGCCGGTCGGCTACCTGGTACCAAACCGGGACCGGTTCTCCGGTTTGCTGTAACTCTCCATTATATGCCACCGATGCACATGATTTATAGGCGAAAATAAGACAATAGACACTTTCAAAATGGCCGCCGTTGTCCCCAACCCCCCCCCCCCCCCCCCCGAAATTTTTTTCTGGGTACGGCCCTGGCTACATATGCTGGATAACTACCACGTATACAGAATTAAAACAAAAATCAGCTTACCTTTTGTCTTTAGACGGCTAGCGCAACAGAGGTAGGTGCCGCTCGGCCTGCGTACTCGTTGAACGAGAACGATCCTGACGTCACATTCATATAGCGGCTGATTTCCAGTGTTGCCGCGGCCTCGAGTGGCTAGCTCCGGTTTTGTTGGCCGCGCCCCAAACAAAACTTTGAGGCGTCAATATCTTTAAAACTACGCACAATAACGAGAAAAAATTACACCTTGCATTTCAGGGACGCTTACTGCACTAAAAACACTCATAATCCCAAAATTGAAAGTATGGACCGGAGTTGCCCTTTAAGGTGACAACGGTTAATTTTTTCGTGTTTAAACCTTCATTTGAAACTTTTGGCTTCCTGTGTTTTAAAACCGACCATGTTACTTTTTTTTATTGTCCCATATCTTTTTTTTTTTTTTTTTACATTTCGATGAAAATTATGAAATGAACTTTTTCAAGTGTAAGATAACTTGTAGACTCAAAATTTAATACCCAATTCACACGGCAGCGTAATGGTACCTTTTGCACAGGGTAGTATAAAGGGAGCTTGGAGGTCGTAATCACACAGCGCATGAAGGCCCCCTTTCGCTAAGGGAGGTCCTATTGTTAAACCGAGCTCGCCAAGCTTCCTTTACAGCTACAGGGAGTAGACTCGGACCCTACGAACTCAAAATAAAATCACAGATCTATAAATATATATTGTTTAATGCATTCTAACAGATTGAATATATATAAGTAGTGAATTATGAAACGATTGTGAACACAAATGTAATGTAATAATATATTAACGAGGACCTCACACTCCAGCTAGCAGGGAGCGGCGGCACGTGGAAAACAATGTCTGCTACGAACCCGAACGCAATAAACCACTGCGAACTCTTTCTCGAGGTTGTAGACGAGTCGTCCGACTCTCCCGCCCAGGACCTTTTACCCTCGTCGTCGTCCCATCTCTTTCGAAGGCTTGACTAGCGCAACCATGAGACAACCGACGTGGTTCATTTCTGCAGGCACTATTTCTGCTACTTCAGTGAGAACATTGCGGAAAAATGGAACTGC
>NW_024609857.1:106273782-106441873 GCF_016920785.2 Ixodes scapularis | reverse complement strand
GTTTTATATAAACATTTGCTTATTCAGGATAGGATAGAAGTGACAGGCCTGTCAAATTAAATCTGGCATTTGTCTTCCGTAAAATTGGCCAAATTAAATTAAAGGGAGCAGGAGGAGAAATATCTCGCATAGTGTGGCTGAGTTCTAGCGCTAGGCACCACTTCTTGTGAACAAATATTTATTTCTTAGATCAAATTCGCTTTATAAATTTCGGCGTAGCCAGCCACGAAAAGTAAGCCTCAATTCGCCATCGACAATCCTGAACTCAAATAACTGTTATGCAGACGACTCTTTTTTTTTTTCTTTTTCTTGGGGGGGGGGGGGGGGGGGGGGAGGGGCGTTAATTATTGCGGATTTTAGATACTGGCGAAAGATAAAACAACGTAAGCGAAAAAAAAAAAAGCGTCGTCATTATTGCGCATGCGCCGAACCCAAACCGCGTTTTGGATTTGCAAATAGAAACGGCGTTATTTCTTTGTGCACGCTATTCTAAAACTCGCTACTTTGAAGTGTTTGTGGCAGCTTCTTACGCGGGAGGTCCCAACCTTTGTGTTAAGTAAATTAAGTGGAGGGCACTGGTTATTTAAATGTAATGAATAAATCATTTAAATGACTGTCGAAATGGGAAAGAGCATGGTATACAATTTCTTAAACTTCATAAGTAAACCGACAAACCGAATGTCTACGTCGCAAAAAAAAAAAAAAGATTGAGAACCTCATACACATGGTGTGATATTGTGAACAAACAAATCGCTTGATGTTGGCGTACCTTTACTTTCAGCCTCAGATAGAATACAAGTTAAACGTTCGTTGTCTATCTCCTCCGCGAGTTTCCCCACATAATCAAAAGAAACTGTTCTCGATATATTAGGAATACCAATAACGATATATACTTTCAGGGAATACAGATAGTCTCCTATTGCTGACTATTCTTGACGCCTTGCAATCCAAGATGCGCGATATAAATATACGCGCTTACAGAGAATGAGTAAACAAACCTCAGGAGCCGTCGAGTAGACGTATCGGACTACAGTTTCCGCAGTAAGGCGAGCAAGCGCGGTGAAACGCGACGAAAAACACGAATGCAACGCATCCGCCAAGGCGCGGAGGGGAGAGCGGAGCAGCAACTTGAAGCAACCTAATGGCTGCCACGTCACGTGATTCCAAGATGGCAGCGCCCATGCGGAGGAGGATGAAAAGGTCTATTAGCCCCGAGAGCGAACACCAGCGTCGCTGCGGTCGCCGCGCCCTGATTGGGTGAGGTGTACCGTGACGTCGGGGGGAGGACTCCGCTCCGCGATCTCGCACCGGCTCGCAACCCAGCACCGGCTTCCTGGTTTGGCGTTGTGTGCCGCAAGCTCTTCGAGGAGCTGGACTTCGTTTACCCGGTGTTCAAGACGTTGAGTTAGGCCGATATTGACGTGCTTCCGTACATTCTATAAGCCTGCTTGTCCCTTTTACCTTTAAAATTGAGTTACAAATCCCGAAAGCTTTCGGCGGAGGCGATTCCGCCGATGAGCCTCCCCGTCCGACCACACGACAGAAGGCAATCTTGCGAGGGGTCGGTGAAGCGGTGGCGCAAGTGTTTCAGACGCTGGAAATCTGTTCCTTGCGTGTTAATGATTTAGGACGATATTCCATCCCGCTTTCAAGGCATTTGAAGTGGCATTTATATCATGGGCCTTTGGATGGTCGGCAAATGAGCTCGCGACCCCGACTCTTCGCTGCCACTCTGCATGCGCTGATTCGCAGATGTTTTAAAGGATAGTCTTTGATCTTTGAAGTGCTCGTGGAACAGGGTTACTCTATATAAATGTAGCTTTTTCGTGAATTATTTATATAGTTTATACACGTAGGCAGGCATATTTCTTAGAAGATGCACAATTACTGGAAATTAGTTTGTATGGTAGCAGCAAAAACGGCCAAATTGCCCCCAGTTGCCTGTATGATATGTATTGAACTGCCCAAATATACACAGCAATAGTGCCGTAATTTGGAATGTTTATAATTTTTTCTAACATTCTTTATTCCAGCCTTGGGTATTCGGAAAATACACCGCTTAGTCTGAATTGTCATTGCCTCTTAAAACAGACACTGCTGCAGGTCCCTAAAAGCTTCCTTAGCCTTCAAACTCCCTACAGCTGGACTCTCTGACAACAGAGGAAAACAGGAGGAAGAGCAAACATTCGAACGACTGTCCAGTGGTAGATGCAGCACTAGAAGCAGAAAATGTGGAACCTGTGAAGGGCGACAGTCTGCGTGAGAAAAGTTTCCGGTATTTTAGCTTCAGGACAATTCAATTTAAGTAAAATCTCAATTTTAGGGCTTAAGGGACTAATAACAAGCTAGACACTTTCGCTTACGTTTGTTATACTTGAGGGTTGATATAAACAAGTCCACAGATACCACCCGTGTAGTCCATGGAAATACTATCCGAATCCAGCAAAGGTCAAATGCGAAATGTTTCTTGTTTTTTTTTTTTTACAATGCCCCTGCACTTGGGCTGTCTTACTTGTGATTCTCTCCCCATGGCCCAGATTATTTAACATGTTGCTTGAGCAGCATGCAGCTTTTATGCTTCGACTGTCTTGTTTAAAAACAGAGATACAAAATAAATAGTATACATAACCTGCCAATTCATTCAGACCATCAGCAGCCTTTATTGTGTGAGATGTAAATCTATAGTGATGCTCCTGCAATTGGGGCCATATTTCTTTATTTTCATATACCAGCTGTGATTCATGCGTTGCCTGCCCCGTCAACCATGCTCAAAATGTTGGTTGAAGTTTCGCCTGTAGCTACAGGCCATACCTCAATATAAAAACACATATAAAAATTTACACTTCCTACAAAAAAACACGCACGAAAAAGTTAAATAGAAACGAGCGCGCCGACAGCTAGCGTCGTCACAGCCTCCACAGGGCGAACGGGGCGAGTCGGGGAAAAATTCTCTCCTCACCGTGACGTCACCCCGGTTCGCCGTAAGGGTGCGCCACGCGAATTTCTCGGGGCTAATAGGGGGCGCTCTGACCCGTTTGTTTTCCCCACGCTCGGTGTTTACTCAACACAAGGCCTGTACACATGCCAACAGGCCTTATGGGCATGGCCATGTCATCTTCTACAATAGAGCGCGGGGCACAGTTTAATGTAAAAAATACTAACAATCGACGAAGCGACGTTAAGTGCCGGATCTATCTTCTGAGAATGCGAGCTTGACCCACTTCGGCTTTTGTGCTATACTCCGTTTCACCTTCCGTCCGAGCACAGCGGACGCTAGGAGCCATCCCAGCCAATGCGGCGTTGAGGGAGTGTCATGCGACCTTGAGCTCCCTGTGTCGCCCCACCCCACCGGCAGGTCACGCGACTTTCTCCCGGCGCTGGATCGCCTGGGATGGCTCGTGGCGTCCACTGCGCTCGGACTGAAGGTGAAACGGAGTATAAGCTGGGATCGTGCATACTGCATTGTTCATGCAGGCCGTCGTGGAAACAAAAGAGCCCCTCCTCCCCCTCGCCGGAGAACACGAACTCCAGTCGAACGCTGACGCCGCGTTCGGTTATGTCGGCCGAGCGCTGCGTCATTGTGTTTGTTGTCCCCATCCGTGTAGTTGATAAGTTAACCGCTTGGGGCAACGGTCTGTCCTTCTCCCCAATAGGGGGCGCCACCACCAAACAAACATGGCGGCTGGGTCCAGGTCGCGTCGGCTCGGCCGGGCCGCCTGCATGTGTGGCGCATTCAATTTAACAGATTTTCTTTTGTTTAATGCCCAATTTTATGGGTATTTGAACTTAGACGGTTAAGTGTAGCCGGTGCGCATAAACTTGCCGAGCATAGTTTTGTTTTCCCGGTGTTTTTGGTTCTTTTCCTGTCAAACATTCGTTTCGGAGACTTCGTTCAAAACCGAAACTATGGGCTCGGAGAAACGGTAATAGACTTTAATTAGTTTTGATCATCTAAGGAAAGCGGCGATGGCTACAAAATTGTTCCACCGAGAGTAATTTTTAGCTAACTAGCATGCCTCGACCATGCGACTTATCTGTCCGCGAAATTGAGCTTTTGTGCGTCTCCGCGTTTCAAGAAACAGCTCCAGTCGTGTGCTCGGTCAAGAACACAGACTGCAGGAAAATTACGAAAATTAAGCAAGCGCTTCTTGAGCCAAGGAGCATGTTAACCCGCTGGCGCTTCACTAAGCAGCTGATACTCGTATATAAATTCAGGTTTTAGTAGCAATCGAGAAGTCATTTTGACGAATATGCGTATTATGAATTATATTACGTACTATGTCCCACTAAAGCGATATTAGTATATTCTTCGGGTTGAAATATGATCTTAGTTGACTAACTATTAGGTGAATTGCTGAATAAAAGTATATTTGATAAACAGAGAGATACTACTTAAACTTAGCCAAATGGTTCTAGCCGGTAGAGCGGAGATGAATGCGGACAAACTGAGGAGAGTCTTCATCGGAGATTCACTCAGACCTCTCTGCATTGAACTTGACTTCGAATCCTGAACGGATAAAATAAGTATTTTTTGTGGCCGGTCAACCTGAGCAATGTAGACGTATATTGCTGCTGGCTTCGACAGGGGTTATAATATAAATATTGGAGGCGCGATAGATCCCAATGACGTGACAGCTTCTAATTTTGCGAGACGCGCCCCCACCTTTTCAAAGCACATAATTTCCTTCATTCATCATTCGCAGCGAGCAAGTTTTCTAAATCAAGTAATTTCGAAATTAGCCCAACTCCTTCAGTGTGGTCTTTTTCGGCGAAAAGCAGCCAAGATGAATAGCCAACGCACCGGCCGGCGTTAGTAGGCTCAAACTTGAAGCTAATCGAGCACAACCAAACTCAAGAAAAGCAGCTATCGAACGTTCCCATTCACTTGACTGCAACATTGGTGTTGCCTCCAGTGAAACACTTCGTCTGTCGACCTCAGTCCACTGTTCTACATCCTTATAAAGAAACCACTTATCAGTTACCAAGCAGTCGTCACTTTGAATGTGATTAGAGGCAGACAAGAAATCAAAACGTTCTTCCGTGATTCCTCCCCATCCAAAAAAAATTGAAAGCACGCGACCGTGTGCTGTGGAGTAAACGGGCTTTCAAACACGTGATGGAAAGAAACAATCTACTGAGGCTTCACCACACTAATGAACACTCAAGCAAACTTAAGAAATTTTCGGACCTTCGCCAAATTACATTGCTCGCCACCGCGCCGACAGCACGTGTCCGCGAAAGCCACCAGAGACGCGGCGGGGCGCGGAGCGACCTGGACCGACTGGTTCCCGGTTTTCCTGCTTGGCAGCGTCCGTTTTGCTGGAGTCGCGAATACGGTACATGAGGTGAACACTGGTGAGATGACAACGGTGACGATGTTAGCGTATCAAACGACAGGTACACGTGATGTTGAAATGACTCTCAACCAGTCTTTTAGTTGGGAGCCACGATGAGTAAGGTTAAAAGCACTTTAAGGTTGCGACTTCGTCCAAAACTGGCAAAACTTAAAAGCCACTATTTATCACCTTATAAAATACTCGAATCCGTTTCACACTTTAAATAAAGTATTCACAAACGGTGCAAGCGCTTACGTCCGCATGAAGCATCGCCATTCTACTTTTCCTTATACTGTGGAGTCCCAAGAGCATGATTGTATCGTATGGCACCGGTAAACTGTCAACCGTTAAAAACCGGATGCCGTATGATAATAACGCGGGAGCTTGTTTTTAATGGTTCGCTGGAGCAGGTCTCAATAGAGAGCCACATCCCAGCAATAAAAAAAAAACGTATTCAATACTTTCCGGCTGTTTTCATAGCGTACAGTTAACCGTCCAGTAAATGTTAATTGCTTTTGCTTCTAAATATTTCTTTACTGGCAGTGTTTCACTGTGCAATCTAAAAAAAAAAAAAGAATGTTTTAACCCCAGGCGGAATTAATGCTCTCTTAAAACGTTTTAGTACGTCTTGTCCTGAGACTCCAGTGTATAAGGACCGGTATTTGGGTGCAGGCATTAGAACATCGACGAGATGCTGCGTCAATCTTTTGCACGATGCCGATGACATATACTCGAAGGAAAAACGTACGAAAAGAAAGCGACATGCAGATACTACCTCTCTCAGAAAACCCGACAATGGTCCATAAAGCACACGGCAATACGACACTACAAAGCCTGGTAGCACATGAAACTGCTTGGTTTGTAACACCGTTCAAAGAAGAGGGTCGGATCGACTGCGTATACACATGAAACGTTAAACAATTTGACGAATAAACAAATGGCAGGGTTTGACGCCGCCCGATGGGCGGAAGAAAAAGATTCGTTCGGCTTGCTCGTTCCCATTGAGACGCGCAGATAAACACTGCGAAAACGCGGTTGATACGTCGAATATTGAGTGGCGAGCGACGTAGTACTTGGAGTACATACCACAGTTTTGATATAAAAAAATTACAGATAGCCGCTCGCTCGAAAATAGAAACATTCATCCTCAGGTGCTGTTCAGCTGACGCTTTCAGTTTAACGGTTTCCTCCTGCAAATACCCTAGTCTCACGGTAATGTTCGAGAGGAAGATTCAGGTATTTGCGTGGCACGCTAGACCACCGAACGTTTTCAAATAAACTTGGGGCAGTTGTCCACTCGCCGTGTCAACGTTCGCAGCATTTAGACCAGTTGGCGGCACAAGCAGTAAGGTCGCAAAACCTCCTCGTTAGTGCAACGACTTGCGAGACGCTTTAAGCGTCCGAACAAAAAAATGGCTACGTCATCCGCGTATTACAGGAGCTTAACTTCGCTTTCATTAAGAAGGTAGCCCTTTGCGCCTGTAGACTGAATGACGTATCGGCAATAAGGCTTCAAATAGATTGCGAAAAGCAATGGAAATAAGGGGCAACCTTGCCGCGCCGAGGAATGAACATTTTTTTGAAAACTAACTTCTTTATTAACAATAAGCTTTGTTGTGCAATTTAAATAGGCCATTTTTACTCCATGAAGAATCACGTGAACCAATTCCTATTAGTCTAAAATACAACAAAGCACATCGTCGCAAACCAGGTCGAAAGCCTTTTCTATATCTATCTGGAGCATTGCTCTTTGCCTGTACTCCGCCTCACAAACTTCAAAAATGCTTCTGGCAGTGTGTATGTTGGTACAAATACGGCGGCCCTTAACTCCACAAGTCTGATGCGGCCCTACAGTTTCCCAAATCACATTCTGCAACCTCCGTGCTAACACCTTCATTGGAATTTTATAGTCAACATTGACCAAAGTAATTGGCCTACAGTTGCTAGTACTACGGAGCTTAGCGGCGTCATCACTCTTGGGGGTCAGGACAGTATGTGTGGACAGAAAAGACGCGGGCAACTCATGGTTCCGATAAAACTGCTAAGTCTCCGGCTTAAACTTTTTATAAAATGCTGGCCTTGCCCATCCGGTGCCGGCAACATATTGGTAGGGCGCAGGCGATAGACCCCCTAGCAACGGCGCTCACTCCGGATTGGCTGGCTCGTGGAGATGGACGCTGCCGCCATCACACATAGGCAACGACTACAAGTTATCGGAGCGGTAGAGCAGCTTGGTGTTGACGTGTCTACCTGATAAGCTGCGGGCGCCGGTTCGTTCCACAGGTGAACCTACTTTTTTTGTCCTGAACATTTTTTTTTTTTTTTGCCGAGGCGTTTGGCGATATTTGCGACATTTATTTTTTTACAATTAACACGAAAAACAAAACAAAACAAAAACACGAATGTTGTTGACGAAACTTCGCTGAACTAAATGGTACGGGACTCCCTTTCCGAAGGTGCAGTGGGGGACAGCGGGGCTTGGCTTGCCGGCTGGACGCCGCGAAGCGGCGTGAACGCAGGCGGGGAGGGGGTGGCTTAACACGCTCCCCAGTGGTACAAGCGCTGTCCAAATCCGAAATCCAAGTTCCCGCGCGTTGCCATGTGCGACGGCGGCAGCGTTTATCTCCACGAGCAGCCAATCCGGCGTCAGCGCCGTTGCTAGGGGGTCTATCGGTGTGCCGTAAAAATATGCGCCCGGGGTCGGACAATCGCCCCCTTATTTCTTTCTTCGCCAATTTTTCCAAGATTCGCTTTAATAGTGCTGATGAGATCTTTAAGTACTCCCGGTGTCTTTCCTTCTTTGGCGAAAAGCCTTTGTAAATCTAGGCATTGTCCGTTTTCTACTTGTCGTTTTTCCCGCTTTATTTGACATGCCCTTCCAATTGCGTCTATATTGGAGCTTTTTTTTTCTTATTTTATGACCAAACCAAATGAAACTGCACACGCTTATTCAGCTTTTTGTGCTGATTTCAACTATTTTGTTCTTTTCTAAGTCAGTAGAATAGTTTTCAAGATAAGTAAAACACACCTGTCTTTGTTTGGAGGAATAAAAGGGGGAAAAAATCTACTCAACAAAATATTGTCTTTAACACATGGCTAGATAATACGAAGTATAGAAAATGCGATTTTGGCAGCACTTTTAAGAATAACCCATTCTTAGGGGTTTTATCATACATTGAAGTTCAGTGCTCAATGTGTGGCTAACAAATCATAAAACAAAAAATCTGTTATTTTTTAACATATATTAAGAAGTATGCTCTAAACATTGTATACTTCACACATTTAGCTGCATGTTTCAGGAAAGCTTAAATTTCTATCTGTCCTAGATGTTGAAATCAGTCATGGGTAAGTTACTTTTAAAAAGTAATTCGTTACAGTTACAGTTACTTTCACAAAAAAGTAACGAAGTTACTGTTACAGTTACCGCAACAAAAAAGTAACTCGTTACAGTTACAGTTACTTTCAAAAAGTAACGACGTTACTTTTCAGTTACTTTTCTATAACACAAAAATTAAGGAAAAACTAATGTTTGAAAGAAAAAAAATATAGACACGAATCAGTCTGGCTTTCACCATAGCGGTAAATTCAAACTTAATAATTTAGCTGGAAAATTAGTCAATATTATGAAAAGAATAAAGACAAAAATTGAACTGGATGTGTTTTCTCAGATTTGAACACGAAGTCTTGTTGTCAGAGTACTTCTTGTTGCAAAGTTTGCATACTGCGGTTAAATAGTTAGCAACCAACTTCACCACAGGAAAATACTCTGTACGCCGGCCATGCTTGTTCTTTGTTCTGTTCTCATCAACATCCCTATCCTTGTAGCACTAGCGCATTGCTGGCTCGTTGACGGTTGCGCTGTGTTCGTGTACTCCTTTGATATATTTCAGTTCGTACCCGGCAAACCAGAAACAAGCCCTGCGCAAACAACAGTAAATTTTGCCTCCACCGCTGAAACCACGCCGGAGTAGTGGCGCAAATCAAAATACGAAACATGCGCAGTGCGGAGTAGTGGCGCAAATCAAAATACGAAACATACGAAGTTCCCTCCGCGTGTATTGTTGTTTCACGGTTGATTCACCCGATTAAAATGCGTGCGCAAAAAAGAAAAAACCGCAACAAAGGTAGTGCTTCAATATACTAAGATGTAAGTGTTCAGTCACAAAGTACAAGCAAGTGCGTAAAGATAACTACATTCTTCTTTTTTTTTTCTTCATCAAATCTACACGTGGCTATATTCGGATAGTGACTCGCGAGAAAGAACGCATTCTCAAGTTTGTGCAAGGCCAACTGACACTCAAAATGACGGAACAGACACTTTGGAAAGTGCAAGGAATAGCTAGATTATACTCGTTTAATGATATATTATTCACAAAGAACTGAAAAGTAACGACAAAAGTAACTTCGTTACTTTCATCGTTACCTCAGAAAAAAGTAATAGAACTACAGTTACAAGTTACATTCTTAAAAAGTAACTCGTTACAGTTACAAGTTACCGAAAAAGTAACGAAGTTACAGTAACGCGTTACTAGTAACGCGTTACTACCCGAGACTGGTTGAAATATCCTCCCTGCAATCTTTGAACAAGTCGAAAATTTTTGTTTTGTAAAAACGGTGTTTTAGAGTCGACTTCAACGTACATTCAGCCTGCATAGATATTATAAATTTATTTATAGCTCTAATATTCATATATGAAAATAGAAATCTGGTAGATTAAAAGCAAACAGCTGTAGAGACCAACATCTCCGTTTTCAAAAGAATTAAGTTTTTGGAATTTTTTGCCTCCAAAGACCCATGTCTCCCCTTAAAGCCATTTGACTTTTTAAATTTCTTTCTCCGGCACACTTTTTTTTATTTTTTCTATATTACTTTTCACCCTGTCAATCAGTATCCTATCTTCCAGCAGCTTTGTGTTGAACTTGGTTTGCAACAAAAAAAGTGCTAAGGTATCGCTCAAGTCAGGTGTACTACTAGGGTCAGTTTTGTCCTTCCGTTGTTGAATCTCTACATCAACGATCTCGCTAGATTAACATCAGGATGCTCAGTTCTTCAATGCGCAGATGACACATTGCTGTTATCTCACTCATGTCAGCCTGCGTAGTGCAATAAACACTCTACAAATAAAGTCTACGAAAGTCATGGACTGGTTTGAAGTCAATCGAATCAGTGTCAATGTACAAAACACTAAGAGTATTTGTTTCCGCAATCCACTTAAACGACAGTGCATTGACATCCCTTTTATATTACATTCCTCGTCTTGTGTATCTGGCACCTGTACACCCATTTCATACAACAATACAGTCAAATACTTGGGACTTCTCTTCGATAGTGATCTCTCCTGGAACACACAACTTGATTATCTGGCTTAAAAACTACGGGGTGTATTTTGTCTGTAATACCATACAAAAAAAAGTTCCTCCCAATCTCCGTCAGAAGGACAGTCGTGAATGCTCTTGCGTACGGAGTTCTTTGCTATGGAATTACTCCCTTTGCCGATCCCTCAACACTCTGGAGAACGAAAATTGACGCCATTCTGAGAAACATCGCGAAAAACGTTGCATATAATTCGAATCTAAACAAGGATGATGATCTATTATCTTCCGTGGGCCTGCCACGTTTTCTACCCCTTTTTCATAGATGTGTCATCCTAAGACATTATTGGCTCAGTCAATTTAAAATACCTTGAACTGTCCAGCGCTCTATAAT
Source organism: Ixodes scapularis (assembly GCF_016920785.2). NCBI lineage: Eukaryota > Metazoa > Arthropoda > Arachnida > Ixodida > Ixodidae > Ixodes > Ixodes scapularis. The sequence continues at coordinate 106,430,831 of NW_024609857.1, read as the reverse complement.
AAGAGTGAACACTTTATAATTCCTCGCACATACACCGAATATGGAAAAAGTGTTCGTTCGTATTATGCTCCTCGCATATTTAACAAATTACCCGATTTTCTTGAACAAATAGACTCTCAGCGGGTCTTAAAGAAACACGTATAACAATTGTGCTAGTAGCAGCCCTTTGACTTATACACGATTGTAATCTGTCTAAAACCGTGAGGAGGCTGGCTATTGTTAACATGTAGGTGACTGTTCGAGCATCAGCCTATATGTCCGCATGATCCTTTAGTGTATGTATGTATTTAAGTGTATATTTATGTGAAGATCTAGGCATGTACGTCTATATGCGCCGTGGTGCACTTGATGTTGATATAAGCCCAGGTACTCATTTAGTTGTGTGTGTAACCTGTGAAACTAACTTTAAATTGTGTATAGCTGTCTCGTATTCGCGCCTGAGAGCAATCAGTTTGGAGTCTAGTCGCACAAGGCGACCCAGGCTTCTACTGACCCGCCTCTTACGTGCTGATGAAATAACAAGCAGAACAAATTATTATTATTATTATTATTATTATTATTATTATTATTATAAATTTAAACCTTGAAAGATAAATAAGAGATAACATACATATACGGAAAAATTTAGGTGAACACTGCGGGGACCTTTTGACAGCACAACGAGGGGTGTAGGTCCTCTCCGGCCTGGACAAAAACACGTGGAGAAGCATCGTCTCTAGTGGTGCCATCTATGGAACGCTCTGCGAAGCAAGAACTCAATGCCGTTGGCTCCGATCTTGCCTGTGTCCGTGCTCGTTTCGAAGCCGAATCGAAGACGAGGCGATCTCACATGTTCTGAAAGCAGTATGTGGAATCCGTATGTAAGTTAGAAATGTTTTCATGAGTTATTGAAATATGCGGCTTATGTTAATTTCCGCGAAAAATGTCGGCAGCCGATCAGCTTTTCGTTTCAGAATCAAACCCTAAACCCAATTATATTTTTGTCTTTTCTCAAAAGCAGCTATGTCATATTCACCGTGATACGACTGTATTATAATTTCCTAATTTTAGAAAATAAATTCATAAAACAAATATTGGGAAAGGTTGTGTTGTGTTAAGAAGGTTTTGGGAGCTGCGCTTGGCTGTTGGAGTCACACGAACACTTGCGCAAAATAAAACGAAATGTCTCATGTATTTCATTCTGAAAAAGAGATACCTCCTCTCGAAACATCAAGAAACCTTTCCTTGTTTTTGTTCAGTCCGTGGATCTTTTTTGTGTATTTAAATAATCACCGGCCCACCAAGCTTCAATCATATATATATATATATATATATATATATATATATATATATATATATATACATACAGCCCGCTACTGGACCCTTGTCGTCTGCGTCGCTGCCCGCCGTTGACCCTGGCAAGTTTCTTGGCCTTATTTTTTACAGAAAGAGAGTTACGCTTTGTAATTTTAGAAGAAAAAACCGACCTGTGAATTACGCCTTTGACAAAAAGCTTAAATTGCTACATGCAGGTGTCGATTTTTACGGTCCATTTTAGATCGAGCTTGGTGACTTGGACCACCCTATATATGAGCAATTTAATATCAAATCGCGCAGGAAAAAAAGGGTCAAATTGTCAATTTCGCTGGTAAAAATATATGTCATGGCGTCGTCTCTCAAAACGTGGTAGCCACAAACCGCAAGTTCGTTGGATTTTTCGTTCTCGACTTACGAATTTTAAAAGAGGCCTCGGCGGAAAGCAGTGTTTTTTACATCCGTCGTGGGGCGGACGTTTCGCTCGATCTCCAGCCGTGAATTTTCAGTTTATTTTACATTACCATTTTTTAAGCACTCGGTAAGTACAGTTAAAAGGCTTTAATGCCATAAAATAATTTTAGGTGCTTTGCTTTTTTTCTATAAAAATGTCAAAAACGCCCCCTTGGTTAATTGTTGATGAACTTTGACAACTAAATACTGGCGATCTACTTGGGTTACATCGTTAGTTTTTATGTCTATGGACAGCCCTAAACATGCTCTTTATATATTATAAGATCACTTAGATCTGTAATATTTCCTTTGCGGTACGTTTGCGTTAATGTTATGCTAAAGCCAAAAAGTACCGATTTTGAAATCGATTTTTTTTAAACAATTTTTATTTGCTGTTTTATTTTTTGTTACCATGTAGATATATAGTTGTCTACTCGAAAAGCGAGTCGAGAAAGTGTGTATTTTTTTTGGCTTGATATTTAAGCATCAATATCGTAGAAAAACGCACTTTTACGGCTCGAAACGGACTTGCGAATTGCGCGTCTTCACAAGTCTCGCATTCGCTACAATACTCATAAGTTCGCAGACATTTGCTATGGTCCTCAGAAAACTTGGCGTACTATCAAAGGCTTATTGCAGAGAACACGGAACACTGTACCAACCAAAATAAAAATAGACGACGAAACTTTATGTGGAAAGGCTCTTGCTAACGAGTTTAATCGACATTTTTTTTAACCTTTGGAGTCTCCGATTAAACGACCATTGAAAATTTTGAAAAGCACTTAAAGCACAATCTCACGGATACTATGTTTCTTCACCCTACTGCCCCACAGAGATTGTCAGTCTAATAAGTGATCTTAAAAATAGTTGTTTCAGCGGTTATGATGAAATAAAAGCGGTGCCAATTAAAGCTGTTTCAGATTTACTATCTGACGTAATCTGCCACTAACCAACTTGCTCTTATCTACTGGATCTTTTCCAAAAAATGAAAATTGCTAGAATTTTTACTTTGCACAAAGGTAGTGCTGTTGATAGTATCAGCAATTAGAGGCTAATATTAATACTTCGACTTTTTTTTCAAAAATAGTAGAGAATGTAAAAAATTCCTCAATAATTAATCATCTTCATAAATACCAACTAATCTCTGCAAACCAATATGGATTTCAGAGAGGTAAATCGACTGACTCAGCTTTACTTAACGTCCGAGAAAAACTTATCAGCAATATAGAAAATCACTCCTACACTATAGTCATGTTCGTAGATTTTAACAAAGCTTTTGACTCTATAAAACATAATATTCTATTTCATAAACTGCCGCACTACGGAATTAGAGGCCTTTCGCTTAATATGTTGCGGAGTTATCTGTCAAATCGTATTCAGTTTTTGGTAGCTAATAGTATAGCATCAGACACTGAATATATAAAATTTGGTGTTCGGCAAGGATCTATATTAGAACCTATACTATTGCTTCTTTACATCAATGATATTGTTGCTATCCCCCATACCTCAGACATAATACCTTACGCCGATGACACAAGTGTTGTTCTTTTTTTTTCATCCAGGGACCTATCATCTCTTATTCCTGCCACAAACCCATGGCTAAAAAACTTATCGAAGTGGCTTGATGCGAATCAACTCCTTCTAAATGTTAATAAAACAGAATACATCGTTTTTTTCTTCAAATAATAGATCAGTAAACCTTACTACCGAAATACCGAAATAGTATTTCAGTCACGGTCACTAGAAAGGGTTAACGAATACAAATTCTTAGGCATACATTTTCATGAAAACCTTCGCTGGACATGTCATGTAAATTTTGTGAAGCGTAACATTGCACAGTCTATTGGTATGCTGAATAGATTTCGTGCCTTATTACCAATATGGCTAAAGCGTCAGCTCTACTTTACTACTGTTCATTCGCGACTGCACTATTCTTTACTTGTCCGGATGGTTACATCCAAATGTAATATGACTAGTTTGTACTTAATGCAGAAAAAAGAATACGGTTTATTCAAAACCTATCAAGCCGCGATCATACATCCAAATACTTTGAAGAACATCGTATACTGAATATTGAGGCACTGTATAATCAACGATTGCCTGAGGTGATATTCTCCCAAGTTAAAACTGACCGTGAATTATTCCTTTCTAGATATACGAATACTGATGCACACTACAATTTTAGAAATATAAGTTTATAAAAATCAGAACCAGAACAGATTACGGTACGCAATTACTATCTTGGCAGATTCCTAATTTTCTCAACCTCCATCCTGGTTTGATTGATATAATCGATCATAATTGAAACCACTTGACTTTCAGAAAACAATCAAAAACATATTTGCTACTTTCCGCATAATATTGTTGTCTTCTAAATTATGTCTACAGATGTAATTGTAGTAATCTAGGTCATATATTTTTGTTTTCGCTTCGGATGGGCGCTAGGCACGACCCTATGGACACACCAAATTTCTGAAGGAACACTTTGCCCTCGTGTTCGACTAGGGTGGGCTGAAGTTACAGAAGAATCAACTCAAGAATTGCTGAGAGTGAGATGCCACAGGAATTTTGAAAATCTATAACCCCTCTTAAGTGCACAGCTTCAGACACGAACCCCAGAAGGGTCTTCACATTGAGACTGTAATACAGTTCTACTACATCAGGAGAGAACACTTCAACAGTTCCAGTACCGGCATCCAAATTATCTAACGTTGGGATAAGGCCCCCAGAATTCTTTTGTCGGAAAGGTTGAGGAAGGTCCAAGGTTTCGAGATGTTTTTGTAAGAACATCGCCAAGGGCTTCTGCCAGCACCCTGTTTCCGAAATAATGCTATGGAAAGGCACTCCAGGCATATGTGTCTTGGCAGAAAAGAAAATGGATAGGTACTGCTTAGCAGGAGCAAGAATGGCACTTTTTAGAGAAGGGAGATTGGAGGAGTCGCAGAGCACCTTCACCTTAGACCTGAGGGAACCGGACGGCCTCGACTTCAGAGTTAAAAAGTTGTTTTTCAACGCTTCGTCGGTCTTCTCCTGCATCTGTTCTTCGTTGAGGATGACGAACCTGCCCGTCTTGTCCGCTTGAAGAACTCTCAGCTCAGCGGACTGAAGTTCCTTGATAGCTGGGGTGGCAGCATTCTTGGTTTTCCTTGTCCCACCATGGAAGCACACAGCTCTTGACTCTGCCGCTACGAAGTTCTGACGGGCGTCCTCCGGTATCTTGGCGGCGATCCCGTACACCGCGGCCAGCTGGTCGACTCTGGTGTTGGCGACCGCATGAGCATACTTCGGCCTGTGGGCCAGAAGGCTTTCTGTAGACGCAGATAACTGCGCTCCGGACAAGTTGAGGGGGGGGGGGGGGGGGGGGGGGGGGCTCTGGTTTGACTTTGGGTGTCACCTCGATGGATTTTTTTTTTCTGATGACGAAGAAAATGATCCCATGAGTCTGACAGAAGGGTGCGGGCTGACTCTTGTAAAAACTTGAAGGACGGCTGACGATTATAGTTTGGTCCCAGATGTTTGGACATCACGGCGGGCAGAAGCTCTTGCATAACGCTGATCTCGCCGGAGATTTCATCCCTGGCGATCTGCATGAATCTGTGATTGGCTTGCCAGTTGCTTGACTGGAACCCCGTGACTTGCTTGATGTCTCCACGTGGAACGTTTTGTGCGGACGAAGTATTCGAGAACGCGTAGACATAAGCGCAGCATAGACATCTTCGAAAGGAAAATTGCAGCATGAAGAAATTCAACAGGGGCAAACTCTGGGGTCGGTGACATAGGACAAAAACAAGGCTCACGTTAACGATGTAAGGAAAAAACGAGCGGGTTGGTAGGGATGTTGTTGCCAGTTGGAAGTTTGTGTTTGTCCGTCTCTTCTCGTTTTCTTCCTCAAGTTTAATTATCCCTACCAACCCGCTCGTTGTGTCCTTTCAGCCTCCTTGTCAACTATAACCGTTTGTGACGATTGGTCTTGTCCCGAGATAGATGAAAAGTTAGCGCCGGCTGACGTTTTCTTCTCAAAAAGGGACCGGGAAAGAGGAAGCTTTAGTAACTAGAGTAACTACCTCGAAAGCTCCTCTCCCAATGTGAAGCTCCAAGCATGATACGTCTCGGTTACCTTCTCGCGCATCGCTGCTCGAATCCTTCAGTCTGTTCCGCACGGCCGTCGTGGCTGTGCGGAACAGAGTGAAGAATAGATTCGAGCATCATCTGGACGCCGTCATCCTGCCAGGCTTCAATGTCGTGGGACTGGATTCGGCGTCAGTCAGTTAAGACTCTTTTTTTTTTTTTTTTCGGGTCTGTTTCTTCGTTCCGCTAAACTTTGTTTCCCGCTGATTTTTTTTTTTTATGCTTTCTTATTAACTGTTTGTTAGCATTGTTTACTTGTTGGCTTTATTTCGTCCTGGCGTAGCGGCCTGACGACGCTGTTGAGAGCAGTTTCGCACGCATTTGGTTGGTTGTGTGCCGTTTAGGGAATGCCCGGAAAAGTTGGTTTTTGTTCTCGCCGTGTGCGGCTGAGTTTTTTGTCTTGATTAAATTTTTGTTTTTTGTTTTACCTTTGCGTGTCGTCGACTTCTTTGTCTAACTCTCCACCAGGTGTAGACCTATTGCCTTGCCACCGGTCGAACCTAAATCTTTTATTTTTTAACGTAATTTCTGTTAAGATCGGAATTGGGTAATTTTATTCTTATTTATTTACTTTTATTCCTTACCCATCTCCTTGACAATCTCTCCGTGTGTTTCGGACCGTTTATGTGTCTTCACTTTTGTGTATTACGGAAGTGAAAGGCCATTCTTTGGTGATCTGTGCGATGTGCGGTGAAGAAACCCTACCTAGCGTTTGGTTTCGGAAAGAATTGCATATAATATATCAATGCTGTGGTAACATTCTATGGCTTAGTAATATGACAGGTAATAGCTAGTCATGCTAGTTTACAGTGAATTTTTTTATAAATCGATACAATACAACCTTTCTGCCACTTCGATATTGAAGGTCTACTAGCCCTGCTGATTTGATTAGATATGTTGCTCGTGGTTTCCCGCTCTTACCAAAACATAAATAACTATTTATGGCCACAAATTGCGTTTATAATTGATTACAAAACGGAGATAAAAATTCAAGAAAACTTTTTCACAATTCATAGAAACGCACAGCTCTCTCTGCCTGACTTAGGTCTTGCAAAACGATGACGTCTTTTTCCGATATCGAGGCTTAAATATAGAACATGCAAACAAAATACACACTTTATCGACTTGCTTTTTGAGTAGAAAATTATCATATCTACATTGTAACAAAAATGTAAAAAAAGGGCTTTTTGAGAAAATCGATTTTAAAATTGGTACCTTCTGGTTTTAGCGCAAACGTACCATTAACGTAAACGTACCGCAAAGAAAATTTTTTACAGCTAAGTGATTTTATTATAAATATAAAGAGCGTGTTTTGGGCTCTCCATAGACATAAAAAATATTGATGTAACCCAAGTAGACCGCCAGTATTTAATTGTCAAATTTCATCAACAATTAACCAACGGGCGTATTTCACATTTTTTACAGAAAAAAAGCAAAGCGCCTAAAATTAGTTCATAGCATCAGAGCCTTTTGCCTGTGCTCCCAGAGTGCTTGAAAAAAGTTAATACAATGTGGACTAAAAAAGTGAAAGCCGTTTACAACTCCCTGTAACACCGAATTAGAGCGCAGCTCTTGAGGAGGAGGAGGGAAGGGTACTGGGGGGGTGGTGAAGTGACCTGGGGGGGGTCACGTGACGATGCCGATGATGTCATCAGTGACGTCACTTATGACATCATCAGTGACGATGACGATGCGGACACCGATGACGTCATCAGCGATGATGACGATGACGATGCGGATGCCCGTGAGGTCATCAGTGACGTCTCTGATGACGTCGTCAGTGATGATGACGATGACGATGCGGATGCCGGTGACGTCGTCAGTGACGATGACGTCATCGGGGAGGTCACGTGACCTCGGGGGTCACGTGACTTTGGGTGTCACGTGACCTTGGGGGTCACGTGACACCCAAAGTGACCTCGGGTGTCACGTGACCTTGGGGGTCACGTGACCTTGGGGGTCACGTGACACCCGAAACGTCGACCAAGTTGGTCGACGTTTCGGCCTGAGCCAGACCTTTTTCCAGACAGTCTCGAAAAAGGTCTGGCTCAGGCCGAAACGTCGACCAACTTTACCAATAATATGCTTTAAAAACTCCAACAACCGTCACAGGTGTCTTTTCTTCCGTATATACTTTTCGTCATCCTGCGCTTCGTTTTTTCTCTATACACACACACATATATATATATATATATATATATATATATATATATATATATATATATATATATGTATATATATAACTCACCTGCACAAACCGCATAGGTGTAACTTTTACCGCTTTTTAGAACAAATCTGCTAAGCTTAAAAAAACCAAAATCCCTGTATATATATATATAGAGAGAGAGAGGTTTTTTTTTTAGGCTTAGCAGATTCGTTCTAAAAAAGCGGTAAAAGTCACACCTATGCGGTTTGTGCAGGTGAGTCATACGGCCAGGGGGACATAGCACAGGAGGCTAATTGTAACGATCAGTCGGCTAATTCATTAAAATTCGTTAATTAAATTTTTAAATAATAAAAATAGACATATGGTTCCAATTAGAAACTTGCTGAGCGTCATCGAAAACCACTAAATCAGTGATTTTCAGAAACACTTCAAGCGCGTGAGAAGTGCGGTAATGCACTAAAGTTACTACTCGTGGAGCAGGGACAAGGCTAGCGGCTGCGGAACGCGGTGATAAACTAATCATCCGCGTCGAGAGAAGGGCGATATTATATTTCCTCTGTGGTAACTGCAAACAAAAACTTAGTGCGCAGTCGAGCTGATCAAAGTTTACCATGATAATTTTTGACCCGAGACTGGAGAAGGAGGAGCCATTTCTTTTCCTTTTCCTGCCCCAGTCTCAGGTTAAAAAGCATCATAGAAAAAATAACTCCGTGACTGGGACAAAAAGGGACGGACAAACACTTTTTGTCCCAGTCTCAGGGTTTTTGTCGAAATGTTTAACCACCACCAGCTCGTTTGCGCCCTTACCTTTTGTTCAAAAAATAACTATTCGAGGAAATTTATCAACTCACGCCACGAAGCGTGGCTCTCCTAACACATTTAATATCCTGTCTTGTCCGAAAGCATATTATACAGCTGCAATATGTACGGCGGCAATTAAGCTCAAATGATTTTCTCTCCCAGTGACATATTTTCAGTTTTAATGCCACATATGTTAATATATGAGTCTAATTTGAAAACACAAAAATCGACTGCAGCAAAACTCAATGCATCAAAAGGATAGAAGTAAAAGTAAATCGTTTACGGCTTATTGTTTCCTCTCGATTCTTATTTTTACCAGCATGCTCCTACACAAATTTCAACCCTTATGTTGTTGTTGTTTTTTTACCGTTGTGAGTTGAAGTATTTTCGCCTTGTGTAATCTCTTCACAAACAAAAAAAATCTTTTCACTGCAACCCTTTTGCTGTGGAAAGCACGATTCGAAAATAATTACAATAATTTATTTTCAACTTTTGGTGAGCAATTTTTTCTTGCAATATTTTGCCACCAAGGGTAGAGATGCACAACACAACAGCGCATGCGCGTCATTTCTCCGGCAAGAACGAAGATCGCTTCCCGCAATGCTTGGACAGAAAATGGTGTACCATCGGGATTCACACGTTTACCAGCGACCTCTGCGATTCCCCGTGCTCCGTTTTTCGGCAGCGCCACGAGTTGCGTAGTGAAGTTTTACGACAGTGTAAAAATGCCGGACATTTTGAAGATTTTAATATTTCTTGCGGGACGCGGGACACGAGCCCTCAATGGGGGACAGTGCCGCTGGTCGCGGGACGGGTGGTCACCCTATGTCTACCGAAACTTGGATCCGAAATTACGATGTCGGTGGCATTGGGCTCTTCGTCGAACACGTCAAAGAGATTCGAGCCCAACTGTTTCGTTCGAAAAATAGAAGAAACGAACTGCTTTCTATCGAAACGGTTTCTCATTCAATACTTTTCAACGCAGATAGGTTGCCCATCCAGCAGAGGTCTGTCATCATATGGACAGCATTCTTTAAAAAAACCCGGAGTTTTCCCAGCAGTACTGATTACTATCTAATCTGTTCGATTATTCCGAAACTCGAATATATACCAATCCGGACATCGAATAGAATCATTTGCGATCAATCCCAAAATGATTCGAATTAGAAACTGGAATAATTCGCACATTCCGACCGTTTGGCTACGTAATCTTCGCCTCGACGCTCATCCTTTGCAGTGAAATCGGAAAAAGAATAACCCGTACTGCAAAAACTGACTCCATGAAGCCGGATCGTAACCTGTGACTTGAAATCGTCTCTACAGCCCGCCACTCTGCCAACTTAGCCTTCGACAGATTGTTGTCATTATTACACTGATACATTTTGCGATAAACCTCACGTTGCAAGCGTACAACCTATGCACTGTAAATACATTCAGTGAAATTAACCAAATAGCTCAGAGAACATACTTGGGTAGTAATGCAATCACAGTAATTGAATAACTGTAACTTAATTACTTTATTTGTAATTTGTAATTGCAATTAATTACTTTCGGCTAAAGGGAATTGCAATTGTAATTTAATTACTTTCTAGCGTCAGTAATTGCAAAATTTCAGGCACAATTACAATTACTTTCGCAAGACTGTGGCGCCGACGGAACCTCTCTGAAAGCCTCAGCGCTCGCACAAGCGGCCTAGCGCTCGGTGACACTCGCACACATGGACACGCACTCACTCTCACACACGCACAACAAAAATAGCGCAGCATTGTTTGTTATCTTGGTGCTTACACTGCTGTCTGAAAGAGAATCTTCTTTGGAGCCTACCTCAACGGCGCCGTGTGGCGCCGTCTGCGGTGCGAGCAGAAAAGAATAGCGTAAGCATGCCAAAATATTGAAAGGAACAAAATTAAGCTTCAGCATTAAGCCGAAGTGGCTTTGTTCAAGTTTGAAGGTCAATGGATGTTGCCTTATCGCGTCGACCTGTAAAGGTGTCAACGTTCTTGCATTGTGTGGTGAAGACTGTGGCGCTTGAACTGTATAGATTTCGTCCTTTTGGTGTTTTGAGTTGGTGGAAATGACTTTGAGATTGAGACTATATAAGAAAGTGGACTAAATAAACCAGTTAGCTGAGTTTGAGACGTCGTCCTGTCTATTTTCTGTCCCTTCTACGTTTTGATGTTTCTTCTCTACCCCTGTCTCAGGTTCATTCAACATGGTTAATATTCACCAGCTCGCCTGCACCCTCACGATTTTTTCTATGATTTTGTCTATAAAGCGTTTTTTTTTTTTTTTTGGGGGGGGGGGGGGGCAGTTTTTAACGTTTTCCTTCCAGTACTGTTGCATATTTGTTTCTTTGTATTATTTTCAAGTTCATTTCCTGTAGGTTTTACTTCGGATATTATTTGCATAAGCATTTTAGAGTCTGACCACGAAACTGTCAATATTGTCACCGTTGATTCGGGTAGCCCCGATTCGGTTCTCATGTATTTCTGGACCATTACAATTTCATTCCCTGTAAATAATTTACAAAAACAGGAAATGTTTGTAGGCGAATGTAATCGTATTAACGCTTGCAGATTGTAGTGTTATATTAACACTGCTAAAATATTTAGATATTACTTATTTTCGCTTTTTTATTTGCATGGCTAACAAAGGTCAACCCAATTTTACTTTACCGATCTGGCGTCTTCGAATATACGAACCAATTTAATATTATTTATTGAAAAAAATAAGAACATAGGACTTCATTACCCAAACTGTCAAGTTCTATAATTAATTTAACAAAATTCACAAAACGATAGTACAATACGTGACATTTAAAGAGCGATGCTTAAGCCTCCTCAAACATTGGGCAAGGAATGAACAAATGCGTTTGATTTTTAACGAGTCGTTAGGCTATATGGTCCAAGTCGCTCGCTCTCAGAACTAAATAATTAGAAAGTAATTGCATTACTTTTTTTTAAGAGTAAGAGAACTGTTAGTGTAATAAGCAGACATTTCCATTGAAACCCGAAGGAACGAAATGTGAAAAAACGATTGTTACCTTCATTTTTTTTAATGACAAATAGTATTAAATAATTATCCCGAGATAGCTAGCGCTGTTGAAGGGGCATTTTCATTTTGTCTACTTGGAAAAAAAGGTTGCGAGATCTTACTCTTATGTTTTCCCGAACAAACAAAAAATCTTAAAGATAGGAACGCGAAGATGGTGAAAGTGATCCCTATTCTTCCTGGCTGGCTGCCTCAGCTTGAACGTTTTACATAATGTTAAAATTGAATTCAAATTAACTGATAAACGTCATGAAAACAATTTACACAAATATAAGAACAAGACTATGGATACGAACAGGACACAAGTGCTTGTCTTGTTCGTAGTCTCGTCTTGTCCTTGTCTTTTGCGCTAATTGTTTTTACGTTGAATTCAAAATGTGATTCTTACGCTGAATACTTATGAGGGGTATTTCGGGTACTTCATATAAGTGTCAGGTGTTTCACTAACTCTATTTCAGCACTTGAATAAGAAAGAATTAAAAAAAAACCTAAACTAAATACTTATTATTATATTCTTATAAAATACAAGGAACTAGTTTATGGGAGTCCAGACGTATTCATTCACAGTGATATATGATCACAATTGAACAGCCCCGATAAACGACGACAGAGCAAAGGCGCAACAGCAGATCAATCGTAAATAAAAGAAGAACGAAAGAGAGGAAAATAGCATACCTGGATAGAGCGCCCGTGAACTTTATCGGGTTTGACGCACAGTGCCAGAGCTTCCATAGATTATCTCCAAAAGAAAACAATTCGTATGAGCACAGAAGTTACGCACACAAAAATAATCACTCCGTCGAGCCGGATTCGAACCAGCGACCTATGGATGTCCGTGTAATTTCCTCTACAGTCCACCGCTCTACCAACTGAGCTATCGACGGATGAAAGTTCTGGTTTCAAAACTGATAAATAACCTTTAGTGCAATTTTTTAAGCTTTTTGTACAAGTTTTGATGTTTTCTCCTTTGATGCTCTTTTCTTTTATCATACTTTTTAATATATTAGCACACTGGTGCTTTCTATACATTTTCAACGCTTTAACTGCCTAGTGCGGTGCATAATTCACCACTTTCAAAACCCTTGCTTGTAACAAGCAGGCCATTCCCATAAGTTTCAAGCCTGTCTCCGCGTCTGAAACGAGAGGCTGCTGCTTAGAGTTGTTACTAAAGATAATTCAGAACTGTATAGGAGAAATTAATTACTCAGTACCTACATAAAGGACAGACGCATATCAAACTCTCAAAAGCCGGACCCGCTTCCATCGAAAAAGTACCATATCATTCACATAGATGGCGCGACCATACCGCACTCCGCGACAAGTTCATTTGACCACTCCTTCGCTAGATGGCGATAGTAGTCCGCGTGTGGGAAACGAGACGTCGGCAAGCGTGGAGGCCTGCAAATCCAATGCTTGAGGTCGGTGCCGCGGGAAACGCCTGAAACTTAGAGAGCTCTACTGGAAAAGACACAAACAAATGTGCACTTTGTCATGTATGTTCATCCTCGCGTTCCCTATACCGCAATAATATCTTTGTTCCGGTCAACGTTTGGAAAACTGACATAATGGAAAGAAACCAGCATTCTTTAAATGTGTATCCCCTTTATAACATTACTTTAAACGACTCTCGACGTCCTGACTCGGTGGCGCAACGGTAGCGCGTCTGACTCCAGATCAGAAGGTTGCGTGTTCAAATCACGTCCGGGTCAGCTTTTTTTGTTCTTTTTTTAATACTAACTTTTAGTTTCGTTTGCTACGTTTTTTGTTTCTTTTCGCATGACGTCCGTTTTTTGCTGTTATCTGAGCATTTGATGCTGCCAAATAACTTTTTGACTTTCGCTTTCCACACAATGCAGGCGACACGCAACCTATTGGCTCCGGACTATCCGAGCGAAAAGTTCTCGGATCGTTCTTCGTTTGTATATATATTCAATAAATCCCGAATGTAATAAGCAAACCCAACTATACACTATTTTTTGCAGATGACTGTCCTATTTCCAACCGTATTGCTCCATAAGGATCAAAATCCTGAGAACTTGCTTCGCCAGAATATCAATCTGGTGGAATATTGTGTACTTGAAACTTAAGCGCAAATAAGACCCTATTTCTTAGCTGAAAGGGTGGTACCACCTGAAATATTTAACTCCTAAACCAGTAGCTCAATTGAAAAGGTCTATTCATCCCGTTGCCTATATGCACTGTATGATATTTCATCTCCGTAGAACAATTTTCTAATAAGCTAGACGGGGAGGTATACAGCTATTGATGCAAGTCGCCTCAGTTGGCAAGGAAATCTATCATATAATTTGGCTGCAAAATATACAGCATTTCTGAGCTTCAGCCGTAACTAGAACATATAGACCTGTACCTCTCCAGTTTTGAACAGCGCCCCTGGCGAGAAACAGCCAACGAACTTGAATAAACGTAGAGCGGTAAACCAGCGGCGAAAAATGGCACCCCTCGGTTGCCGCCATCTTGACCGTTTGCCACGTTAGTGATCACGTGACTCTAAGATGGCTGCGCCCAGAGGTGGGTCAGATCACGGTCAGCAGATGACAACGTTACTAAAACACTAACTTGGGGAACTCGCCGTTGAAACCTGGGCCGCTGACGTCCACCGAGACCGAGCTAAACACGTCAACAGCGGCACTCTTTATCATTTTTCTGTACTGTGGTCACCTTGAGCTTTCAGAAAGCCTGTTTAAGCGTAAAAGCAAACGGAAAAGACTCTTTTTGTATTAAATTTATTGGAGTTTAGTACAAAACGAAGGGCGCGTGATGTTTTTAGAAACTTTAGTTTGCAAGGTTTTGCCGCACAATTAATATTGTTTTTATACAACCATGCCTCAGCGGTGCTTTCAGGTAGCGCGTCCCGACCTAGGTGCATTTTAACTTCGGTTGTAAGACGCGGCGCGTCCGCTGGAGAGACGGGGGTGGCTCCCCTGTAACCTCTTCCGCTGTATTTGTAGCCAAAATAAACGTCACGTGCAGTTCCTCGAGTGACCGCTGCGGGAGAACTGGCGGCGTTGTGTTCGCCATTAGCTCGGTGCTCGAGGACAGATCAGGGACACTTTTTCAGAGCAGTCTCTATGACAGTTTCCCAACTGAGTGGTTCAGTAACGTTGGCAGTTGGGCACTCTGGGGTTGCGTTCCAATCTTACTCGAATGGATTAGAGTTATTCCGGCGGATCAAGTCACGTGACAAGACAGATACAGAAATGCTGGACGCAGGTAGGTTTTCGAACGCAACGGGTACAAGACCTTTACCCAAGAGTGAGATAAAGTAAATTTTCGCTCACGGCCACACGGCCGCCTGGATGGAGACCGAACCCAGCGAGCAGGTGCGAGCTGGCCCAGGCGCCAGCGCGGCTGGCGCGGCGGCGGCGGTGCGAGTAGTATTAAACCGCGATGATCGTGCTGCGGGGAGTGGTAAAGTTCCATGTGTGCCATGTTTGGCTAGGTAGGTGATGAACAAATAGTTCAGGGTACGCACATATCGCACAAGATATGGCCAGGTATGGGCACCGACGCGTGGATCCGATCCGAGAAGGAATGCGTGAGAGCTCTCACGCTTTCCTTCTCGGCTTCCACTTGCAGCTACTCTTTATACCCTGAGTACCTTTCTTTATGGGCCATGAACATTCCACCACGCACAAAGCCTACTTGTGGCCCCTTCCCGTCGGAAGTCCATGGGACCAATGACGTCGACATTGACGACCTGGAAAGGATGATCTGGTCTTGCCAACGGAGTAATGGGTACTCGGTCCCCCCGTCTTCTCTCAGAACGAATCTGACATCCATGACATGTATTGCAGTGTTCTGCAACGTCACGCTCGACTCCAGGCCAGTAAAAGCTGTATTTAATGCGGGTTTTTGTCTTTAGCGGTCCCAAATGGCCGCCCCACAGAGACTCGTGAGCCAGCTGCAGCACTTCCTCTCGTTTCGATCTCGGCAACACCAGCTGGTCCACTCTAGTTCCTGCAATCGAGTCTCTGTGATAAAGTAGCTCATTCGAGAGGAACATGCCCCCTTTCCCCTTCCGCGCGTCCTCGTACGCTTTCTTTAGACTTTGGTCCCCCCGTTGCTCATTGTGAAACACAACTCGATGAGCCGTCGCGTCTCCAACATCGGCCACCTCGTACGCGCCGTTCTGCTCCTCACGATCCGCAGCGCAGCAAGCGAAGGTCGTCGCGCCTTCCCCTTCTTCAGTAGTGGTGCCTTTGTTCCGTGCGATTGGGACCCCCGGGGTGAAAGATGCGGTGTCATCTCGCCCGAAGTGCCCATCCTCTCCCAGAAACTTCCAGTCTTCTCGTGTGAGTAAACAATCTACCTCTGGGGCGAGCTGGTCTGTTAGTGCACATACCACGTGCACCGATATACCATCCGCGCCTGTGGCATCTGATCGATGTCTAATCAGTACGCGGGCAAGCTTCGCGACGATTGTCTGTCCGAACGCGGACACGAGCTTCACGGTTCCTGAAGGCTCTCTTACGTCTGTGGGTAGCAGACTTTCCCTGACCAGAGTGATCTCACAGCCTGTATCGAGAATTGCATCGGTCAAAACGTCCGCGCAGAGCAGCTTGACGCGTTGAAGTTTAGATGTTGGGACCTTGTCTACCTCTCCTGCCAGTCTTGCGACCGAACCTCTCGGCTCATCGTCTTCCGGCCGTTCGTTCTCATCTAGCTGTACCCTTATATTGTGGGCAAAGGATTTCGGTTTTGTCTCTTGTTTTTTCGAACCCTCATATTTAGATCGGCGCGGGCAGTCTTTAGCAAGATGGTTTGGCTCGTGGCAGAGAAAACAGCGGGACGCGTGTCCAGTCTTACCATTATGAGTCTGGTTTGGTGCGAGTTCGCTGTCTTCACGCCTTGACTTCCCGCCCTTGGCATAGCGTTTCGTGCTCTTCGCCTGATCGTATGTTTGCAAAACTTTCGCGATATCGTGCGCTCTCAGCCATGTCTCGCCCTCACGCAGCAGAACGTACTCTAGTCTGTCCGGGCTGAGACTTGCCTTCAGCCGGTCAGCGACTAGCAACTCAAGCATCGTTTCTTTACTCTCCGCCTCCCTCGCGCGTAAGTAGTAACACAGGTACGTCTTTACCCGCGATGCGAACTGCGTCCAGTTCTCGTCCCTGCGCTTAGAAGTGCTGTCAAACCGCTCGCGATATTCTGGTGGTGCTAGCTGGAGCTCGTCAAGCACGGCTCTTTTTACCTGTTCGTAGTCCGCGCAGTCTTCGAGCTCCAAATTCCGGAGGAGATATCTGACCCTCTCCGTGAGCACAGGCATTATTAAGTGCACGCGGGCCTCATCCGGCACCCGGTATGTCGAGAACATTTTTTTCGATCTCGTCAAACCAGATGGGGACGTCCGCTTCGCACGGCAGCCTATGACCCTTCAATACTTTAGCACATTGTACCAGAGGGTCTACGGGGCCCTGAGGTGCCCATGTCACCCAAGAGCCAGCAGCTCACGGCGTTCGTCACGCACGAGGGGCAATACGCGTGGCGGGTGATGTCGTTTGGGCTCAAGAACGCCGCCGCCACCTTCCAACGAATGGTGAACACGCTGCTGTCCTCGCACCAAGGCCACGCCACCGCGTACTTAGACGACATCGCCATATTTTCTCGCACATGGGACGAACACGTGAGACATGTGGACAAAAGTTTCAGTTTGTTGCAGGCAGCGGGCCTGAAAGCAAGCGCCGAGAAGTGCCAAATCACACAGGGTTCAATCCGGTTCGTGGGGCACATGATCAGTTCTGGGTGTCTAGGGCCTGACCCAGAAAAAGTGGCGGCAATCCGGGGTTTGAAAAGGCCGCGAATTAAGAAAGAACTCAGAAGTGTGCTCGGACTCACTGGATACTACCGCGAGTGTATCAATAACTACGCCGCTATAGCTATTCCGCTCACCCTAACGAAGCACGGAGTGGCTGACCCGATCCCGTGGCCGCAGGAGGCAGAGGACGCGTTCATTAAACTGAAAGGTTACCTCTGCAACGCGGTAGCACTGTACACACCAGAACCTCGCGAGCCGTACTGGCTCTTCACCGACGCGTCCGACACGACAGCCGGCGCATGCCTTGCTCAAGTCGGGGAGGATGGGGCAGAGAAACCAATTGAGGAGTTTCAGCGACGGTGTCACCGCCCTGGCGGCCGGTCGCCGAAAGAGAACGAGGGGGATAGGTTCGCTGGGCGTTGGCTTTGTGTAAGTGCGTTGGCAGCGAACCTAGGCTTGTAAACTTCGGCAGCAAGAATATTACGCGGCTCTAGCGTTCCGGTACGAGCAACAGAGGTGACACGATCTGCTACGACTAGCTACGACCACCCGCTGCAGCGATGCAGGCGTCGAAGGAGCGCAACCTGTGTACTACGCAGTCAGTCGCCGTCGCTCGACGCAGGTCGTTTGGCATTCAGGGCTTTCCGCCCCGGGTTCTTCGCTTGTACTTCGAACCGAGTGTTATTCCCTATGCTTGTGTATGTGCTCAGTGGCTGGATATGGACGTCATAGAGCAGTTCTTCAGACTCAACAGCGACTCAAAGTTGACGGCGGAGGGGCTTGCAGCAACGCTTTCGGTTGGTGCACGGGTGCGACGACTACACGGATAAATTTTAAGGTTGCTGCTAGCAAGGTGGGCCATAGTCGCTTTATGTTGACACGATTTTGAGTGTAAGTACCGTGCAAAGGCGAATCTATCGCGTTTTTAATCCACCTTTGTTTTTGCTGTTGTTTTTAGCACGCACGACCGACTGCTAAGCAAATGCGTCTGTACCGATCACGGAGTGAATGTCTTCGGCCCTACATTGCGGAACGCCCAATGAAAAGTCATATTCGTTCAGCGAGAAAATTTCCCTTTCGAGTGACCAGGGGTTTCCCCAGGAATTGAAATCAGCAGTGGTGTCTAAATTTTTTTGGGGGGTTAAAGAGGGGGGGGGGGGGGGGGGGCATTGCGAATATAGGAGTCGTTGTGAATTAAGGGGGTGCCTTCGGAAAAACGAGGGGGGGGTCCTAACCCCCCCTAGGGGGGGTCTAGGGAAATCTCTGCGAGTGACCTTCTTTGATTGATGATTTCTCCCGTAGTTAGGTGCTTTAATCAACACGATTGGTTATGTTTGCTTCCCTAGTTAGGACATCTTTGTGAAACATGAGGCACTAATGCTTGGCACGATGTATGCCACTGGTGGTATTGTGAATTGGTTTACTTCCAAAGCTAACAGTGTGACAGGTGGGACCATTCAATTTGCTAAAAATGTGATGATATGGGAATTTCATTGCATAACTAGCGTTTTACGTTTAAGATTGATAAGAAACATGCTCGTGTGATGATGCATGTCTACAGCATAAGCTCTGCAGATCCAGAATGGATGTGCAGAGCTACAGCCTCAAGATTTTTAATGGACCAAATTGGTGATTACACGGCAATAAATATTGTGGTGAAAAACTGCCCATTGACTCTGTGAGTTTTGATTGTGACCATTGGTGTGCTGTTGGCAAATTAGGTAATGGCACACCTTTTCCCTGACCATCTGGCTTCATGGGACATTGCATCTAGATGTGCTTAAATATCTTTATTTCAAGGTTCAGTGGACCCCTCTGCGTCATTACAGGAAGGCAGTCTCAAGCCACAACAAACGGCAGTGAATATACAATGCATAATAACAGGCACCAATTTGAGCCTAAAAATGTTTTTGTTTTGTTTAGATAGTTTACATTTGGTGTATAATCCGCAGGGCCCGATTTCCGCACCCAGTGCATAGTCCGCCAAGCTGGTGCGTTGCGTCTTCGTGCTTTTTTTTCCTGGGTGGCATTTTCTTCAGAAGTTCTTTGGCGAATGTTATTGAGCCTGAAGAACTGCTCTTGAGGCCCGTATCCAGCCACTGAGCACACACAAGCACAGAAAATAACACTCGGTACCAAGTACAAACGAAGCACCTGGGCGGAAAGCCGTGAATGCCAAACGAGCAGCGTCGGCTGACGGCGACTGACTGCGTTGCGCCCCTTTGACGCCTGCATTGCTGCGGTGGGTGGTCGTAGCTAGTCGAAGCGAGATGATCTTCACTTCAAGCAAGAAAACTTGCAATACCATAGTAGAGATATGTGTGCAAGTGTTCGTCGACGTGGGCTCTCTCACGTTGGTGCACTTGTCATCAAGACAGGTGCATATCAACAATGTTGCGTGTTTGAGGCTGAAACTGTGACGCATACTTATCTAAACCTAAATTCATCGGCCTGCAGCTACAAACATTTTTGTTGACGTTGCTTAGATGATGTAACCGTTCAGGCCTTGCATTAAATGGTGTTGCGAACTCTTCGGTTGTGTATGAAAACCTGTTTTTGCCCTAATAAAACATTTTCAAAAGGACATGTGTCTTTTGCTGATGCATGTCTTCCAATTTACAATGCAGAGGCAAAAACAAAATCAACTGCGTACATCTACCACTTAGCATAAGCACCTTTCGCCATTCCTTCTTGAGCACACTCAAATATCAGCTTAGGTTGCTCTTGTTTTAGAAGCTTTGCCCTGTTCTGTAAAAAGAAAACAGTTAAAAAAGCTTTACCTTCGTTCTCTTTCTCGCATGTAATACAGACTTGTTTGTCAGCAGATCACACACAGCAGATATCACCGTGGCACATACAACTCGAACGACGGATGAGACTATTGCTATTACAATAAAGCTTTCTACAAGAGCCAAAACCAGGCTTGTAGGGGTGCACAAGCACATCGAAATAAGATTGGCGTTTCCGGGGCTTGTTTACATTATGCGTAAAAACGGGACGATCGGCGGCCAGCTGATCGCAATATAACACCAAGGATACCGATGTTTCGATACATAGAACGCAGGATAAAGACCTCAATCGTCCCTTGTATACTGTAGTTGTCATACTTTCCATCCAACCGTTTTTTAGCACAATTAACTAGAAGAACCGAAGAGTTCGCAACACCTTTTAATGCGAGGCCTGAATGGTTACATCATCTACGCAACGTCAACGAAAATGTTTTTAGCCGCAGACCGATAAGTTTAGTTTTAGATAAAGTACGCGTCATAGTTTCAACGCGCGAACATTGTTGATACCTTTCTTTGGACCCGCGTACATTCGGTTCAACTTGACAGCTGCACCAGCGTGAGAGCTCACGTCGAACACTTGCACACATATCTTGACTATGGCAAGATTTCTTGCCTTCAACTGGCTTGAACACTTCATCTGTAGCATCACGGTAGGTCTTGGTTGAAGCGATGATCGTCTCGCACACGGCAACAAACAGAGAACGACACGCTTTCTTTTATTTATACGCTACCGGTCTACGGGCGTCGCAAATCTATCCCCCTCTTGTCCGCCATGTTGGATCGATCGGATCGCCCCCTATATTCGCTGAAACTTCTCAATGGCTTTCGCCAGCCATCGCTTTACCCCGACCCCGACCCGCTAGTCGACCATAGAGCGCGAGGCTTTCGCCATAATATGGGCGCTAAAAAAGTTCGACTACTGGTTGTTTGGAGCCCGCATTCATGTTGTGTCTGACCATAATCCCCTAAGCTACCTCACCTGTAGCACGCCGCATGGCGCAAAGCTCGCGAGATGGGCGCTCGCCTTGCAGAGGTATGACGTGTCCGTAACTCACCGGAAGGGTGCGTGTCACGGCAATGCCGATGCGGTCTCCCGACTTTGGAACTGTAATTGGAGCACTAGCGATAATCCTGGAGCCACGTCGCCTGAGGTGTGCTCGAATTTCCCACTTGCCCGTAGAGCGAGGAGGTGATTTATCCGCCTCAGAGCTGGAAGCATGGCGGCGAATTAAACTAGCTGCTGGCACTTGTTCAGCAAGTGATGTGTTTATTTTCTTTCCTAGGAGCGTTTTGTTTATACAGTTTAGAAACGTTGCAAGGCATGATTGTCAAAACGCTTTTGTTCAAGCCGCTTTGTTTGCTTTTTATTCTTTGCGTAGCGCCTGTACTGCAGAGAAGACTAGATTTTGTTTCCTTTTGTACTCACGCGGCCCTTTTGTGAATTTTACTGTGTACAGTTCTAGAAGCCCTGTAACAGTTTTAAGAGGGGAGGTGCAAGGCCGCGGTAAATAGTGTGCATGATGCGGCTGCTTTGCCGGCGGGCGTGTGTTCTTTTATTATTTGTTTTTGCTCCCGACGCCGTCGGCACGAGTGTTCGGAGCGCGCGTGTTACCCGATCCGGGCAGTCGGCGCTCAGGCGCCAGCCAGGCGGCGAACAATGCACGGGCCGATTAGACAAGGAATTCGGTTCTGGCGGTTGGAGAACTGACTGGGTATTATATTTACTGTCGGACGTTTATTGGACAGGTGTATACCACGTAATCTTCTTCTGTTTTAAAATTATTGGTCGGTCCTGGCGAGAGGGAGAGAAGGACCTTTCCTACAAAGGCCCGTGTCGGGCGAGAGAAGGACGATTTTGGCGTATGAGCTGGGCGCGCACGCAGACTTGGAGGCGCGCAGCAATGATGCCGGGTCCCTGACTTTTTGTAACTAACGTACAGAGTCATTAATTATTCGAACTAATAAACACATTGGAAAACGTCAACCATCTAACGGCTCCTGGATTCGGCGGCACCAACAGAAGATGCCGAGGACCATCATCATCAGAGAAGCACGAAGAACAAAGAACCAAAAAGAAATTTTTACTTTTTGCTTTAGCGGGGTCAAATATACGAAAAGCAAAACAAAAATGTCTACTTTTTTGTGCGTGTCCACTTCTCATTTTCTTCTATTCGTTATTTCTTGACACTTAAAGGCCCGTTCACACATTTGCATTCGGAGCGACTACTAAGCTTACGAACGAATGCAACCGCTGCGACTTCAACGACACCTGTACGCGACGTGTAGACATACATGCAACCGCATGCAACCACACGAATCAACAGCCAATGCGAAACGAGCTTCAGCTCTTGCTCCTAGCCAATAGGAAACAACCCACCCTATTGGAAAAACCAGCATGAAAATCAAACTGGTCAAGCTGGTAATTAAGGTGGTCAAGCTGGTAATCAAGGTGGTCAAACTGGTCAATGTGGTAATTAAACTGGTTTAGCTGGCAATCAAGCTGGTTTAAGCTGGGCAAGCTGGAATTTAAGCTGGTCAGTCTGGTCTAAGTAAAAACCAGCATGGTCTCACTCGAATCTGGTTTTAGATTCAATCTGGTGTAGCTGGGAGCCAGTCTGGTCTTAACTGGTCAAACTGGTTTTCCATGGAGCCAATGTGGTCAAGCTGGGAGACGAGCTGGTCATGCTGGGAGACAAGCTGGTGAATCTGGTCGAAATAATAATCGTGGTGGTCAAGCTGGTCATGCTGGGAGCGCGCACGCCAAGGTCGGCTAGAGATAGCCGAACTGGCATTGCTGGGAGCGCGCGCGACAAGGTCGGCTGCTGGAACGAGGCCACGTCCTGTTCTTTGTCCTCTCGTTTTTGGTAGACCACCGGGCGCGTCAGGCGCGCTGCAAGCTACCTTTGTGTGCGAGAAAAGAGAGAGAGAGAGAGAGAGTGGTAGAAACGGAGAATCGAAGACGCGTTTGGATAGCTTGGGCAGAGGGCAGATCGAAGGGACGGCTGTGTGCGCGTTGTTTGGAGACTAGTTGAACGACGGTGCAAGCGAAGCGGGTTTTGAGAAGACAGCGAGCGGCAGTCCGTTCAGTGCGGGAAGATGTCAGACGTCCCGACTGCGGCGTCGCTTCGTGTCTTCGAACGTGTGTGTGCCCAAGAATGACGGCGGTGCCGAGGAGTATCGCCAATGCCATCCAAGCCACACGGATTTCCTCGCCTCTGCCGACCACGCAAGTTGCCGCTTCGCCCCCATCGCTGGCGGGACCCAGGTTCGCTTCTCTCGTCCGTGTAGTATTTTCGTCTGCTATTGCCTGTTTTTGGCCTGTGGCTAGTATTTTTTTCGTGTTGAGAGATAAGCAATCTGGTTTTATTAACATTGTAGACAATTTGCACCGAGAATCTGTGCGTCGGTTAGTACTGTGTCAGCGCCGAGGATGTGTAGCATTTGAGTTCATGTGAGGCTGCCGCAAGTACGAAAATAATAAATTGGATGCCGAGTTGGCTTTTCTGACGAGCTTGGCTTTTTTATTCTGTGTATTAATTTAAACAGGTTAAACTGGTTGGGAAGTTCACCAGCATGACCAGCATGCCAAACTGGGCATGCTGGGGCAATAACCCAGCTTGAAGCTGGGACCAGATCAACCATCATGACCAGTATGACCAGATCAACCAGCATGACCAGCATGCCAAGCTGGGCATGCTGGGGCAATAACCCAGCTTGAAGCTGGGACCAGCTTAAGCTGGTTTTTTCAATAGGGCAGCTACGCTTACAAACATGGCGGACGGTTTCCTGCCCGACGCGAAGTCCACCGTCCTCACCGGAGCAGCCGGAGGTTTTTGCTACGGCGTACAGTCACGAAGATCTGCTGTGCGCCTACAATAGCTGTGTAAAGGCTGGTTCAGACATCTGAAACGAACCCGTTATCCACGACTGTGTCCGTTATGACCGGAACGACCGCTCTGCGTTGCGCGTACGCTCCTGCAACCACTGCAACAAGCGCAGTGCGTCGGCAGCACGGCGTCCGCCTCTCCACCGTCGTCAGCTGTTTCAGCGGTGCCTCTAAAAAGAAGGGGACGCGCTGCCACTTACTTGCGTGGCAGAAAATAGACAGACCGTCTTCTATGACCGCAAACTTTATTTTTTCATTTTTCTGGATACGCTTGCAGGGTAGTGCATTAAAAAAAGAAGAAAAAAATTGCGGTGGCTTAGCTCGGCTATGCCAGGATATACGTAGCGTGGGCTACGTATATCCGGGCGATGTTTGAAGAAATCCGGGCGATGTTCGAGGACACAAATACTAAGAAAGCAGCTATGGTCGAAGTAAACAAACACTACGGCACGGGCGTTTCTGCTGTCTTGAGAGTGCCGCCACGAGATCGCCGCACGAGTAGGTGGATCTTCCCTTCTAGTACGTGCTGGGTTATCATAACGACACACGAAGAAAATTCATTCAAGGATAGCGCTTTTACGCGGTACAATGAGCTTCCACCACGCCGTCCAAATCGACGATCACCACCGACGCCATGTTTGCAGATAGAAGGAGCCCGGTACAACCGGCATGCATCGCGCGCAACCGAGCTTTCCTCGACCTGTGATTGGTCTGTCGCTGCGGTCGTTCCCGAACGTAACGAAAAAGTAAGCCCGGCTCAACTCCTTGCGTTGCGAACGAACACGAACGAAACGACCGTTTGGCGCTTCGTTGCTATGGTAACTCGTCGTTCCAACCGGTTGCATTCGTTCGTAAGCGTAGTGGTCGCTCCGAACGCAACTGTGTGAACGGGCCTTAAGTCTGCATTGTTCTCGTAGGTCGTTTCCCGGTCTGCTTACGCCTCCGGGTGGCATCTTTTCTTCCGTAAAACCACACCTTTGGTCTGAGGATTTTTTTGGGGGGAGATCCTTCATTGTACGAACCTTGGGCTGAAATATAGGTCGCAGTCGGCAAAAAAGCGATATTTTGACGAGCTCAGTTAAAGTCACCGTAGCTAATCGGAGCTAGCAACATGATTCGGTTGCTCGAAAGGATGTTCACGTTTGCTCGTGCCACGCCCACCCCACTTCATACAGAAAAACTCGGAAAATGGCGGAATGTCAAAAATGTATTTAAGATAACGAGTACAAGATACTCGGAATTTTAATTAAAATAGTATTAAGTACTCAAAGGTATTTGCAAGATACCAAGATACTCCAAAAAGTATTTAAGATACAGTGTCTTGAGTAGAGTATTTGAGATAGGCACAAGTCTGGTTTCAGCTCATGTTGTCCGCGATGGTACAGTCGCGTGCGGATTGAATGCGATCGCGCGGTTCGGTCGCGAGCGTTGGTCGACCTATCGTGGCAGAAAGCAGCGAGGAAACAACGACACGTTCTCCTTGCCCTGTTTAAGCCTTCCGTGTCGGTTTCACGACCGTCGGCCTGTGCGGTCTCATCTAAATCGCTCCTGCCACCCAACTTACGTAGTAGTAGTTTGCATGTGCGGAACACGAAGTTATAAAGACTCGTATCATTCACCACGAGCTTACGAGTGTACCTGCTTTGACAAGAGCGGGGGCTAGTCTCTCGAAAGCATCTAAGTCAGGCGCGAGGTAGTCCAGCTCGGAAAAAACATCAACTATTGTCTGTGGCCTTACATTGCAGTAGGAGCCGCTACTCCGTTTTTAGGCTCATTCAATTAGGGAGACCTGGTGTCACTGTGAAAGCACAATGCCCCGCGCACCGTTTAAGACCCTATACATCAGCGTGCCTGTGAACACTCGGACCGGTGGACGGCCAGCATGACGCGACTTCACGAACCGCTTCTTCAGCACTTTCCGTCTACTTTGTTTACTGCTAAGAAAGCAAAACTTCGTGCCACATACCTTGTTTCTGTTATTGTCCGTGATTCTGCGTTGCTTGCAGAACGGAACGCAGAAATGTACAAGCATTTTACCGTCAACGAACGGAACGGTCGCGTGCGCGCGCAGACCCCACCCAGTATGGCGCTGGCCTACTACTTCCAGTAACTATCAAAGCAAAGTTAAAAAAAAAAAAAAAACTTTCAGCTTTTTTTTTATTTTGGTGAAGAAGGGAGCAAGCCGGCTGCCTGGTTGCGCCGTCGCTCAAATAAAGACAAAAGTGTAAAGGAATACAATCATTCCCTTACGTCAAAAAACTGGCAGGAAATTACAATTACTTTCTGAAACATGTCATTATTCCTTTACAAAATTTCTAATAAATGTAAGGGATTAGAAGTAATTTCGTTACTTGTAACGGATGACGTACAAGTCTGAAGAGAAGGTCAGAAATTGCGGCTGTAATCTGGCGCGTGTGCAAAACGTATATTCCTCGTTGAGACGCGATCATTTTGATCTGAAGTACTACCGCCTGAAGGTTTTTTTTTAGAGCAGTGATGTACCCGTTCTCCGCCATTGGTTCTCTTCTGGAAGCTAGTAACGGTCTTATTAAGGCAAAATCCTTACATGTCTCATCATTCAATTGACATTCAAAATCCTTGAGCACAACCACGTCGGCGACACGAACGTACCAGAACGTTTACGTGACTTCTCAGGCGAATTAGAGGCAATACAATTAAAAAGGGTGGCCAAGGGAATTAGGAGTAATCGAAGTGAATTACGAGGAATTGAAGTAAATTAAGAGTAATTAAAGAATATGTCAGAAAACAAAATATGAAAAGAAGAACGTAAAACAAAGTAAATCATGTGTCTGTCTTTAAAGAGCCTCTGACACGCCAAAACAATTCAAGGTGCCCGCCAGTACCCTTTGACGTAACAGTGTACCGCAAGGTGTCGGGGCGGTGAGAAGGGACGCATTGACTTACGTCACTAAATTGTGTTCACCGGAAGTCACGTGAGTGTCACTCCTCGTGCTCCCCACGACCGTGCCTAAGACTTTCTCTTTTTTTAGAGCGCAGCTCTTAGGGGCCCGTTTCCAGCCTGAGCGGCGTCGGCGTCGCCGTTGGCGTCGCCGTCGGCGTCGGCGTCGGCGTCGGCGTAACCGCGCCCCTCCCTCTCCTCCTCCTCCCCCTCCTCCTCCCCTCCTCCTCCTCTTCCCCTCCTTCTCCTCCTCCCCTCATTGTGTAGTATGGTCCGGGCGGGTCACGTGACCTCGGGGGGAGGGGGTCACATGACCCGTTTCCAGCCTGTGCGGCGTCGGCGTCGGCATTGGTGTCGGCGTCGGCGTCGCCCCTCCCCCTCCTCCTCCCCCCGCTCCTCCTCCTCCCCCTCCTCCCCCGCCCAGGTCACGTGACCCCGGGGGGTGACTCCCCTCTCCCGCCGAAGTCACGTGACGGCCCGCCCAAGGTCATGTGATCCCGTCCCCTCGAGGTCACGTGACCCCCCGGACCTCTGCCCTCCTCCTCCTCCCCCTCCTCCTCCTCCCCTCATTGTCTGGTTCGGGGGGGTCACGTGACCTCGGGGGGAGGGGTCACATGACTTCAGCGGCGAGGAGGAAAGCAGTACGAAGGTGGAGGAGAGGGGAGGAGAGACGAGGAGGCGGAGGCGAGGGGAGGGGAGGAGCTTGAAGGACGAGGAGGTGGTAAAGGAGAGGGAGGGGGAGCAGGAGGGGAGGAGGACTAGCAGGCATGATCACGAGGGAGGAGGAGGAATATACCCTCCACTCCTCCTCCTCAAGAGCTGCGCTCCAATTCGGCGTTACAGGAAGTTGTAAACGGCTTTCACTTTTTTTGTCTTCTCCACGAGCGATAGTAGAAAACGAAGTTTCAGTTCCACTAGCTTTTTTATCACTGCAACGTTCGTTAGTTTGCGCGCTGTAAAAGTTGAGGACGAAGAGTCAGTAGATCGACGGGATGGAGGT
Source organism: Ixodes scapularis (assembly GCF_016920785.2). Lineage (NCBI taxonomy): Eukaryota > Metazoa > Arthropoda > Arachnida > Ixodida > Ixodidae > Ixodes > Ixodes scapularis. The sequence goes on along the minus strand of NW_024609857.1, from coordinate 106,402,567 downwards.
CAATGATGAAAGCGTTGCGAGTACAAGCCAGTGCACGAGTGCGTGCCACCAGTCTGATAGTACTGAGCCATACTGGGCACAAAACAAGCTATCGATTTTTGACAATAAAAATTAGAACGCTCGCAGAAATTAGGATGTGTAGCATGCGACACGTCCGATCGCATTGCTGAAGGTTCAGACACCGAGGCCGTCGAATCATCGGACACTCTCCAGGCTGAAGATGTTTACCGTCTAGAGAATACGAACTGGTGAGTGTACCAAGTAGAAGTAAACGTCGAGTATAAAGTACATGTTTTATTTAGAACATGAGCAGAACTTGTTTACTAGGTTCACTGACTCCTCTTCTTCTACCGTTACAGCAACATTAAACGATGAAAAGCAAATAAAGAAACCTTGTATGCTTGGATTGCTCGCGGAGGTGCGGAGAATAACAAAAATATAAAAACGATATTACGCGCGGTCGCGCTAAGCACGAGGAGTGATACAATCCACGTGACTTCCGGCGATGCCTCCCTTCTGACCGCCCCGACCTCCTGCGGTACACTGTTACATCACAGTGCACTGGCGGGAAATTTGAATTGGCTTCGAATTTCTATTTTTTATAAAACATCTACGCAACTCTGAAGTGAAACAAATCTTTGGTGATATCCTGATACACCATTCTAACGCCTAGCATGAAAAAAAAAAGGGAGGGGGGGGCGTGTCAGCGTGTCAGAGGCCCTTTAATGCATCGGCGCTTGGGCTTTCGCCTTTAAGTCGTCTTAGGGATAACGTAAAAAAACCCTGTGCTTTTTTTTTGCAATATTTTGTTAATACTTGTAACATGCTATGTATTATGTCATCAGTGTTTCGAAGAGGTGTCTCATTTGCCTTGTATGGACTTTTTTTTGTTGTTGTTGTTGTTTTTTACTCTGTAGGCTACATTAATAGCCCGACATTTGACTATATTTTGGGGCTATACTCACAACTATTTGGCGAGTTAAACTGTGAGTACCTGGAACTCTGATTGAAGGTCGGAGCGTTGCGGCGGGCTGCAATCGGGCCGTCGTACCCCGATTGCACCGGGTCCATAGAATTAGAAGTTTACAAGGAACGTTCATTTGCATTAGGAAATAAAAGCGCGATTGTAGCAGGTATGTCGAAAAGTCTCAAGAGCGGGAAGGCGAAGTATACGACCCGACTCCTCATCAGCAAGGAATGTCGGCAAAGGAGTGGAATAAAGTTGTTCAGGTTGGTTCTGACCTATGGTGTATTATATGTATTGTTAAGATATTATTAGACGTCCGCAAGCAGCCAGCTTGATAGGCGAGTCTGGCCACGGCAGTTGAAAGATGTTTTGTTTGGGCGCCAGTCTTGCAACAGTGGGAACGCGTTAGCAGGACTTGACTAGCAGACGATCTAGACGTGCCGGTAGCGTTATGTTGGCTAGGGTGACCACCTTTCTGCTAGCGAAATGCGAGACACTGGAAGTTGGGGGGGGGGGGGGGGGGGGGGGATTTATTAACACACACACGGCGAACCGAGGTTCTGTTAGCACATTTATTATCCTCTGCTGTTTATACACCTGCTAATCGTATTGCAGCAATTAAGCTTAATTAAGTTTTACTACGAGTGAAGTATTTTTTATGCCAAATGTGTTATAAAATGTGTCAAAGTGGAAAACATACAAATCGACTGTAGCAGGAATCAGTTTTTCAAATGGAAATAAGAAACAATAAATTTCTTTCGGGGTATTGTTTCCTGTCAACACCTACTTTTATCAGCATTGTCGTACTCAAATTTTTAACATTATGTTCTTTTTCGACCGTTGCGATTTGCAGGGTCTCTGCCTTGTGTGGCTGTGTTCACTAAAACAAAGATCCACAGCAACCCTGTCGCACTGACAGAACGATATCAAAATAATTACAATATTTTATGTTGAAACTTTGGCGAGCAATTTTTCTTAGAATATTTTTCCACCAAGGAGAGAGGCACAACGGAGCATGCGCGTCGGTTTTCCTTCAAGGACGACGGTCGCTTCCCGCAATGGCTTGATAGAAAATGGCGTACAGTTCCGATTCACACGATTATTAGTGACCTCCATGCTTCCCCGTGCCCCGTTGTTCGGCAGCGCCTTGAGTTGCGGAGTGAATTTTACTACAGAATGAAATGCGGGACATTTTGAAGAATTGGGAATTTCTTGCGGGACGCGGGACACGAGCCCTCAATGCGGGACAGTCCCGCGAGTCGCGGGACGGGTGGTCACCCTAATGTTGGCACCTATTGGGGAGGAGGACAGACCGTGACGCCCCAAGCGGTTAACTTAACAACTACACGGATGGGGACAACAAATACAATGACTCAGCGCTCGGCCGACATAACCGAACGCGGCGTCAGCGTTCAGCTGGAGTTCGTGTTCTCCGGTGAGGGGGAGAAGGGGCCCCTTTGTTTCCACTACGGCCTGCATGAACAATGTAGCATGCACGGTCCCAGCTCCGCACAAAAGCCGAAGTGGGTCAAGCTCGCATTCGCTGAGGATAGATCCGGCACTTTACGTCGCTTCGTCGATTGTAAGTATTTTTTTACATTAAATTGTGGCCCGCGCTCTATTGTAGAAGATGGCATGGACATGCCCATAAGGCCTGTCGGCATGTGCACAGGCCCTGTGTTGAGTAAACACCGAGCGTGGGGAAAACAAACGGGTCAGAGCGCCCCCTATAGTTCGATCTCCTGCCCAATAGCCGGTCATACAAGCACACGTCTATTCGCAACTCGGGACGATAGTTCAGAGATTGGCGGAGGAGACGGGGATAGATTTTCCAGGATTTCCCGTGCGCCCCCTCGCTGACGCTGATCAATGAGGTAAAAATAATTTATTTGTTTACAAATGCGAAGCGGTCATGGCAGGAGCATATTACAGGTTTCGTAGATGTTCACGTGCGTTAGGAAAACGAGCATGTTGATATTTAAAAGTTGCAGGAACCTCAACTTGCAAAGCTTTGTGGAGGGCGAGCGCGTTTTGGGCGCCGGTCACGTCACGGTTCGTGGCAAAACATTTTTTAGCGTAATGAAGATATCCTGGTATTTGCGCTTCGCCTGGCCATTAGTGCTCTAAGAAGTGAACCGCGCAGGGTGTTCCTTAAGCCCCGGAAGAGCACCGTTCACAGTACTGATGTCTTCGTGTCACAGGATCACAACTTGCTGTTCACCGTCGCGGTTTTAGTGTATTGCAACACGGTGGTTAGACTGCGCTGCGGTTACTCATATGAAGTTCTAGGATAAGTGACCGCCGACAACCGTACGGTGCAGTATTTCAACCGGAAGCTCGCGTTGAGCCTTTGAAGCATAATTTTCTGAGCGCGCCAGGAGCGTGGCATGCCGTGCCCCCGGTAGCCTGAGGGAACACTATATATGCTAAAACTGCCTATCAATAGAGGAATTATTTATTTCCCTATCAAAAAGAAATATTTTGTTATACTGTATACACTACATTTGTGTACCGTGTTATCTGCAACGTTGCAATCCGCCTCGCCAAAACTTCCCATTCTAAGCTCTCGTCACCAACGGCTGGCTAACACAGGCGCAATAAAATACTTCGAGCATTTTTTTTGTTTGTTTGTAGTTGCTTTAGAAGAAGTACATGTATTCTGTGTTTCTAAAGTGCTTCAACCGAATTCTCATGTTCTTTGTAACGGCCTTAAAACGCGAAATCATTCCCGATGTCTATTGCTCGACATACCGTTGCGCAACCAGTATTCTCCTTCTTAGGGCAAAAAAAAAAAAAAAAAAAAGGAACTCTTCGTAGACCGTATGTTGCATCACTAGACTACTTGGGGAGCCTTGGCCGTTACGTTAGGCACTAATTGAGCTGACGGCCACAAGATCAGAAATCCGCAGCGTATACTATAGACGAAAAGTCACCTATTAAATTAGACATCCTAGTCATTTTCTGCGACGCTGCTGCGAGGCGGAACACAAAAATTCATATTTTAACGGGCTCGCTTTTTGCGGTAAAATTGCTTCACACACGAACACGCCGACCGGAACCATGAGGTAGTAGCAGCACCAGGGCACCAAGGCTAGCCAAAGCCGAGAGTCCCTGCCACCGTCTACGCGACGCCTCCGCCGCCGCCGCCGCCGCCGCCGCCGCCGTCCCCGCTCCGCTGGTTCTTCGTTTGACCGCGAGAGGGCGAGCGGCGGACTGGCATTTCGAATAAGAAACCTACACGTAGTCCCTATAAATGTCAGTATGTGCGAATTTAAACTGTTACTGAACAAATTTTCAATCATGTTTGCGCAATATTGACGATTTGCCTGATTTGTTAGCGTGACCAATATGTTTTGAGTGGTATAGGTGATTTTGCGAAAACTACATCTTCGCTTAGAGCAGCATCTAGTGGGAGTGGTAAGAGGTTTTCGCGCTCATTATTTTATGCCACCGTGATCAAATCTGGTGACGTGCGTTATGACATTCGAATTCGGTGATGTTTAGATCAGGGGTCTCCGAACTCAGGCCCCCGGGCCGAATCCGGCCCGCCGAATTTTGCGATAGGCCCGCGGCTGGCCGAGGTCTTTCCAATGAAGCACGGCCCGTGGCCCGTTTCCAGCAGGCCCGCTGATAGCGGCGCAAAAACAAGCGCGCCTAAAGAAACGGCGCCACGGCGCGCTACAAGATACGCAAACTAAGATACCAGAAAGAACGAGACGAACACGAGACCTCTCGCCTATTATTAATTGAACATTTCATCACTAGCATTACCATGCTGAGTCCCCTGTTTCATGTCTGTGTAAGTGTGTTAGAATTCCAATTCCTTCTCCTGTTCACTGCTCCTCTTGCACAACTATCGCGTATTGTGCGCATTGGTGTTATGCTTCTAATTAGTCGCATGCACTACGCGAATGTGCCAGTTCCCATGTGCTTTGATTTTTGCCTTTTGAGTTTACTTGGTCAAAAGTGTTGTGTAATGTCATAATTAGCTAAATATTAAACTTCGATGTGGAATATAGGTACTTATCCACTTCAGGTTTCTTTTTAATACTCAAACATTTATCTCAGTGTTTAAATGCCTATCCAGGTTTATTTAGTTTTTCTTCGTGTACAAGACTACGACAGATGTCGAGACTACGACAGATCGCTAATCTGACTCTTTAGCCAAAATGTTTAGAGGCCGATGCTTTAAGTGAATAAGGTTATGATATTATTTTTATTAACACAAAGTCTAACAAAGCCCTTCTACGCGCACTTTTTCTTCTTTTTTTTTTTTGCGGCAGTTTTTTTTAATTTTTTGTTTTACTTTAACTTGTGGGCCTCACTGCAAGTTTCGCACGCGAGCACGTTTTTGCGTGATGACATTATTTTTCATCCCGCGGATATAGGAAATTGCATACCGCTAAGGTGTTTTCGCGTCCTATTTCATCCGTTATTTCGTTAAGACACTGATGAACCGCGCTTACATAGTCGATCTGCATAAACAAGCGCATAAAGTTATGCGCCTACGGGAGCCCATTCGACGACAGATGCGAAACAACTCTCTCGAAACTTCTTGACTTTGCCGCAACGCGGCGTGGATTTCGCTGGAATCGCCGATCATCTGCGGTAGGCTTATGGCGCTTTACTCACTCACTGTCTCTGCGCGCACATCGAATTTTTCAAATCTAATTTCATTCTGGATTTCGTCATTCGCAGGGATTTCCTTCCGTTGTTCGCAGTGATTGGCTATATGTGTGTTCTACATGTAAACAACGCATCGGATTTGTTTTTTTTTTTTTTGGCTTGGTCATTTCTACTTGCTACTTACCATTACTCCATGGCTTGGATAGGTGTTCTCTCGAGTTACCTTTTGCTGCGGTGTTGGCAGGAGCAACAGACTTGGGAGTGGCATTCGCTGGTCGAGATTCGTCACCTTTAGCGTAAATGATTACAATTGCTCATTTGCGAAATACGGCCATAATTCTTTTCTTGTCTTTTGTGTCTAATATTGTAAGATTTCAGACCAGAAAAATAACCCGTGAAAAAAGTAAAACTGAATAAAATTCGTGTGCCACATTCCTTGTAAGGTTCGAGTCCTTTTACGGCTCCATACACTCAAATGGAGAGACAGTACAGTGGCGAAGCATTTCACTATAAAATCGGCTCCTAACTCAATTAATCACCAGTCACAAAACATTAAGGTGAGTTAGTTTCTTCAACATACTAAACATATAACGCGCTGTGTAATTTCTCCCGCTTCTTACTTTCTTTCCTTGCAGTTGTGTATTGAAACGCCAGTTGTAATTAAAGTGCTATTTTTTTCTTTTTTTCATTTGTATCCTCGTCTCTTCCTTGGGATTTATCTACAGTAGTTAGTATGTTCTCACGAGTCACTTATGTTATCTATAGCCACTAATGCAGCTCACAGTGTTCACACGTTTTGATTCGTATTTCTTTATCGTTCATATTGCTTATACTCCGTTCCATATTATGCTGACAGCGCGGAGAAGCTAAGTGTTGATCGAACCTGTCCTACGCCTATCTTTCGCCACGTGATCACGCTCCCGCCCAAACCCACGAGCAGAGAGCGGGGTCAGGTGATGAGAGGAGGGCTGTTGATTGGTCCGGCGAGCGCGTAGCTTCCGTCGCACTGTCAGCTTATTGGGGGAGGGGGGGGGGAGCGGAAGGTAGGACTGCTGGCTCATTGGCTGCGAAGGAATCCCACGCGAGTCGCCACGGCCTGAGGTTCTCGACAATAGTGTGAACATCTGTCCGAGGTTCTCGATTTATCACGGCACTTCTCGAGGCAGCTTACGACAAAATTGGAGGAAACGAAAGTTTAAAACCTTTTCACAATAACGACGAGGACTCATCAATGTATATTAGGCTACTCCGTCAGCTTTAAAGGCATTCAAGCAGTTTGTTCGATGTGGACGTCATTTTTGTGACTTTCCTAATAATTGAGTTGATATTGAAAGGCAAACAACATTGCGAGTCGTGTTCGGATTGTCTCAGCACATATAGGCTACATGATCTAATGAAGTCGTTATTAATTCAATTAGTCAGATTTCATCCTAATTTTGACCTCAGCGAACGCTTAACTCTTCTTTCCTTAAACTATGGTTACTCTTGATTCCCTCATAATTATAGATATTTTTTTTCTGCTAGAGAGAGTAATTGAAATATTGTTTCTGTGGGGGAAAAGACACGCGAACACATGACCTAGATTCAGTTAAAGTCATTAGATCTAACCCCAAAACATAAAAACGACAACACGATAGAGATTGGATTGTGACACGCAGCGTTTATTTTCTTTGTTCCACATTCGACACTTTTGACGGGCACGAGAGAAAAAGAAAAGGAAGTACACTAGTAGGAGGAGAAGATTGCTCTTGGGCGAGAAAATAAAGAACTGACGCGAAGTATATCATCAGTTTCTACGAAGAGGTTAGCATGTCGCATTCGACAATACACCATTTTCAAAAGTCCGCGCCCTCGTCATTGCTTGGTCACAAACTCTGAGCACGTATTGGACACGAAGGCTGTGTAAGCGTTCGGCAACGTCTCGGATCCAATCACACGTTTGGCGTCCAAGAAATGGCAACCGTCAATGTTGCTTGATGGGCGTTTGAAAAGGGTCTATTCAGAACACAGCTCACCGTCACGGTTTGTTCAAGTACGCCGCAATTGTTTGGGCTCACAAATGCGAAGAGTTGTTACTCTGCACAGGTTCATGCATCCTCGTAACAATTCTCCGTTTTGTAAAACGGCGCCTCAGTTATCCGCTTTCCCTGTTACATTTGACCAATGCTGTACGGCTGTTTATCTGAGCACGGGTACCACCGATTGGACACGAGTGCAGCATCAACGTTCAACTAAGATATGTTTTCCTATCTTTTGAAATGACGCCCGATTTCTCCGCTTTACTTGGGAAATTTGGCCAGTGCAGTACAAACGCTAATCTGTGACCTTCGGTTCAAGCCAAATCAGGATGTCAGAGACTGCAACGGGTGTCCCTCTTCTGTGCGCCCTGACTTACGGCGAGTTACGAAGTTTACCGATTCTCAAGCTTTGTTATTTATCTTGCCGTATCGCTATACTACGATTCGCCAACTTGAAGATTCTTCCAGAGTCGTTCAAAGACGTCGGCGCGAAAAATCGGCTTCACGGTCCCGCAAAACGACTTGAACAATCCGTGGCGGATGGGGCAGTGGGGTACTCTCTCGACAACTCAGAAACTCCGTTTCACCTCAGGACAAACTGAACTAACAGAGTCCAAGCCAAGATGGAAAATTCGCACGTTTACTAGCCGAAACTACAGAGGGTATCTGGCACGCCCCAGCGAAGAACTGTTTCATATTAATTTTTAACACTCAATTTGTGTCCTTTAATGAAGTTCATTCTCTCTCTCTCTCTCTCTCTCTCTGAATTTCGACCAACAAACCGAAATCTCGCTTACACATCTGAGTGGAAAATTTTCGTAGACCGCTCTCCTCCGTCCGCTAGGCTGTGCGCAACGAGGATGCTGCTACTACGCATGCGCGCCGCTAGACTTGTCTGCAGAGATTCTTATCTCGTAGGGTGTTGCGGAGAGCCTTGTGGGACGTCAGAAACGATCTACGAAAACTCCTTATTGCGGTGGACATCAGCCGCAATGAAAGACGGTTGACTCGGCTGGTCCTGCGAGGCGGCTGACGCTAAGGTGAGACGGAGGGCGGGAAACGTAAAGGCTATCTGGTTGAGAGCACAATCTAGGAATCTAGACATCGCAAGAGGTAGAGGTGAAGACAGCCTACAAAGGGTAGTTTGAGGCAAAACATTCCACACGGTAGTTGCGAAGGATGACCAGAACAACCAGTACCACATTTAGAAAGTTTGCAGCGTGCATGGAGACTGAGGTGTGCGTGAAAGATAGTTCTGCGTGAGCTTTCACCACATGTTTAAATTACAAATTTCCGAGGATTCGTGAACATTTTGCTTTCGCAATTTTTACAAAGAATCCGTCGCATAATTTGTCATCGAATTTTTAAAATTTACAATGACAGTCAGACGAGTACACGCACCTGACGTCTTCTAAGAAGTTGAAAGATGCTCGACATACTGCCTGCTTTTTTTATGCTTGTTTTTATATTTCGCTGAAAGCGTATCTTAGCACGAATATATCCTGCTCCACAGGCCTCAAGCGTCTTCCTCATATTCGTCCCTGTGCACACAACAACGTATTAAAGATACGTAGTCGAGCTACACGTAAGCTAGAACATTGATCATCGAAGATAATCTGGAGACGTAAGAGAAGGAGGGCGCAGGTACACTCCGTTATTGTTTCCGTCGTTTTTCCGTCTTTGCGTGAGAGGATCGATTTGCCAGAGGCACAATAGCCCCCTTCAAAAGTGCGCGCGCTTCAGGAGCCGCTCCTAAGTCGCCATATTTTCAGGGCATCCACATTGAGCAGCACGCTCTGAACACGAGTCCGTGCTCGGTTCCAAAAAAATACGACAGCCGTCAGTGTTGTCTGATGGACTTTTGAAAGGGGTCTATTATGACCGACAGCGTACACAAAACAAACGAAGAAAAACGACACGAGAGCTGAAGCTTTTGTTCGGATATTATGTGCGCGTAACTCAGGTCTTAATTGTGCGAGATCGATAGTTGTACGCTGAAGAACCGTAAAATTATAATCCGTAAAACAGGCCAAACACCTTATGTGTTAGACACGTGCGGCGCTATGAAGACTGTGTGGGATTGCCCGAGTCACGATGCAACAATGAGGGTTTTGAGTGGTCCAAGTTGTGGAGACATGTCAGGCGCGTGTCTGGAACTGAAATATAGAGGAGGGCTTAGAGTAACAGTGTGTACCTGTGTCGAACGCGGTGACATATATATTCATCTTTTATATTATTCTATACTTTATGAAAAAGTAAAACGCCACGAAGGCAACGTCCTGACGATTTCACGGAAGATAAATATTTAACCCACATTTCTTTTTATCCTGGCACAAGCAGGGTATCGTGGTGGCCGAGGGCCTATCAAAGGATCGTCAGCTCCAAGAAAAAATGGCGTGCCTTCTTCACCCTCGCGAGGGAATGTTGAATGATACTTGTCACAACACAATTTTCGCCAAGTTCGTGGGAAATTTGCGCACCATTGTCGAGGATGCTTTTGATTAGCTATGTACAAGCTCTGTGAAATAAATACTACGTGTTTTTTTTTTCTTCCCGTGCAATGAGAGAGGCGCTTAAAAAGATGGAATAATGTACACCCGACCAAAACGGCAATGTGAAGCACTGCACAACTGTAATAAAAGGTGCGGTACTTCTTTTTTCTTAACATTAGCTTCCGATGTTGCTCAAAAAAGAGCCTGTTGTAAATGGCGCGCAAGGCTAATTAACTTATGTAAAAATTCCCTATGTACTCGTTGGCAGTAACGACAGCTATCTCGTAAACTTCGTGAAATATATAGGTGAAACAATTTTAAGCACTCGATGAATTATCCCTGACCAAATCGCGTAATTTCCAATTAAGCGAGCATCCGTCGCGGTCACTATGTTTTTTCTCACCGATATGAGCATGTATGCGCTAAAAAGGATATCGCGTTTGCGGTGTAGACGCATAATTGGAAGCTAATATTGAACATAAACTGCTTACAAAGCTTTAAATTCAAAATTTCGACTGCTTCGCATTGTGTGTCCCCGTCTGCCATTTTATAATCAAATTCCTGATCCATTTTTAAAACTTCTACCGACGGAAGAACTTTTTGTTTATGATGAGATCGTAGGTAAATAGTAAAGTGCACAATCAGATCAAAAAGCAATACTTGCGCAGGGATTTGATTTAAAAAAAAGGCAGGTTCGGAAGACAACATCAAAACAGCTTCCGTTCTGATTTTTGGTACCTCACTTGCTCAAATCTCGAGGCTATAGTACCAATATCAGTTCAAAGAATATCACGCCCTAATCAATGAGTCTTGAAACAAATTGTTCGTTTAGTTACAAAATTAGCATTCCTTTTTAGCGCATTACCAAGAGCCGGTCTGGATGACGAGTACACGGGGTGCACTCGCCATCAAGCCTTGTGCACGCAGTGCAATCGCTCCTTTCGCTCGTCGGTGACAGGTGTCGCTCGTGGCGGATGTTCAGCGCTTCCCGTCAATATTTCGGTGGGTTTCCAGGGGAAGACACGCGCCAACCGACCGGCGGCTAGCTGCGGTTGCCAGAGGGGCCAAGGGAAGGGGCACGCGCCTGGAATGTTTGTGTGTGTGCGTGTATGGTGGGGTCGATGGAAATGGACCGGCCTGCAGACCTCTCCTTCGCAGTCGCGCGATAAATAAATAAGGTCTTTGGAAGACCGGCGAAAGAAGGGGCGCGTACGAACCGTGCACCTGGCGCGAGATTTCCTGTACAGAGTCTGCGCGAACAGCGGCACCATTGCGCGTCACTCTTTGTCTCTGTCCGGCGTCGGGTGGCACTTCTTGGAGAGGTCGTCGTCAGGAGACGAAGGCCCGCTACTCGAAGTCGACTTGGGCTCGAGGTGCGTCCTGACGAACGGCGGGTAGTCGTCCCTGGTGCCCTGATGGTGGAGCATGTGATGCGGGTAGTCCTCCTCCTCGGGACTACCGGGCCCCAGGAGCCCCAGAGACATGCCGTGGTGCCTGGAAGGGTCGACCCCCGTCGGCGACGGTAGGTCCATCTGGGAGTAGTCGTAGCCGTTGGAGCTCTTGTCCAGCTCCATGTCAAGAACCATGTTGGGCTGGCAGGACGTGGTTTTCCAGTGGGTCCTCAGGCCGGAAGCGCTTATGTACTTCTTTTTGCACGTCTGGCACGTGTACGGTCGCTCATTTGTGTGAAGCCGCTTGTGCAGCTTGAGATGCACGAACTGCGTAAACTTGGCCGGGCAAAGATCGCACGCGTAGGGTTTCTGGCCAGAGTGTAACCGCAGGTGCGTCTTGAGGTTGCTGGTGCTGCTGAACCGCTTCTTGCAGACGTCGCACTGGTGCGGCTTCTCACCCGTGTGGACGAGATGGTGTTTCTGAAGATGAGCCAGCTGCGTGAACGTCTTGCCGCAGACGGAACACGTGAAGGGTCGCTCGCCGGAATGTGTACGTAAGTGCACCTTTAGGTTAGAAAGTTGCCCAAACGTCTTGTAGCAGATGTTGCACTCGTAATGCATCTTGCCGTCCTTCTTCTTGAGCGGGTATGGAAGAGAGCGGTAACCCCTCGGATTGCTGCCGGGGGAGTATGGTCGGTTGGCCCCCGGCGAATTGCTGCCGGACGGTTTGTCCACGGGTAATGGCAGCATCGGATGATGCGGCGCGTGGTGGCCGCCGCCAAACTCGGGTAACTTCGGGTAGGGCGACATCCCCGCTGATGGAGACGCCAGCGACGAATGCACAGTCTCGGGCACGGAGTACGCGTACATGTTGAAGTGGGCCGGCGAAAACATAGGCGCAATGCCGTTCATGTAGAGATAGTTGGCCGGCACAGTGCCAGGCACGCCGTACCCTGGGCCCACAGCCGAAGACACTGCGGGCTGCTGGTGCGCTTTGTCCGTCGAGTCGGGACTGTGCATCTCGGGGCTGTTTCCACTCGGTAAGAAGCGTATGCTCTTCTTATGCGGGAAGATGAGCGGCGGGTGGTTACCCTCGCCCGATGTGTTCGAGTCGGGAGCGGCGGGCGGCGACACCTCGTTCGACACGATGACACGCACAGGCTCCTTGAGCGATTCTCTGCGCAGCGCAGGGCTGCCGTCGGCTGCGCCGCGATCCTGGTACCGCTGCAGAAGGAGGTTCTCGAGGATGCCGGGAGCCGGAGGACCCTTGGGACTCTGCGGGGAGATCCTCTGGCCCATGCCCTCGTAGGTAGAAAAGGCCGAGCTAGCGCTGCGTTCCAGAACGTCCTCAGTAAACCGGGGCACGCTGGGATACTTGGGACTCCCTGGCTCACGCAGTCCACCCGGTCGCTTCTCGTCCTCCTTGTGCGCACCACCGCCCGGAGAGCTGGTGCTGTTGGGGCTCGGGTTCTCATTGGTGGTCGTAACCGCCGGAGGTGGCGTCGTGGAGGCACCCGCGCCGCCGCCACTGCGGTAGTGGTACGCCTTGGGCATCTTGATCTTGACCTTCCGAAACTCATTCTGCGGCGGTTTCTCCGGCTGTTCCGCAGCGACAGCGGCCGACTCGCGCTTGTCCTCTCGCTTGTCAGCTTCCGCCTTGTCCGCTCCGGCGCCACTTGCGGGCTGCTTTCGCTTGGCGTTGACACTGAAGTCGAGCACGTAGTTTTCGCTGTCGCTGTCGCTGCTGTCCTCGGGGGGCGTGAGCCCGTCCTCGGGCCCGCCATTGCTGTGGTAGCCCTCGTCGCTGCGAGTGCTGCCCTCGGGCGGCGTCAGCTGGTGCGGCCGGGAGTAGTAGGAGTCGTCTTTGTCCGCGGGCTGCAGTTGCTCTCCTGCAAGCACAAACAAATAATTCAGTTGTATATACCGCAAAACCATAACAGTAGTACGAGCAAGGTAAAAGAATAGATATCATCATCGACTGCAAATAATAGTGCACTAAGAATAGTTACAATTAATAACTTTTCTGTGTGAGAAGTCATGATCGCATTAGGCACGTGTCTCCTGAGTAAAAAAAATTTGTTTCTTCTGACGTAACAATTATGTGTCTAGTATGCCTGTTCAATAATAAAGAATAAGGCGTTCTTCTCTTCGACCAGATATATTAGTAGATCGTGCGTTGGGAAAGCAGGCCTAGCGGACCCGTGCTCAATGAGTGCTTTAAAGTGACGGCACGAGCCCCACTAGCAGTGCGTAGTTCTAGAATACGATCTACTCAAAGTCCCTACGGTGGAAGCTTTAACTTTTTCCAGACCATTTTTTTTTTGTTTAATAAACTGGGTGTCTTGAAAATTTAGTACTCCATTTGATTTTGTTCGGCCACTCACTCTGCTAACCCATATGCCTTTTTTAATAACATGATCTGGAGCAACTAAATTTCAGTCCAGATTAATAAGATTAACTGGACTGAGATTAAAAAAGAACGAAAAGAATTGTCTTTCGAACTCACACTAACACCTTGCGACATAAGACTTTGTTTCTACCCTGGATTGAAGGCGGGCACTCACGTATCCTCTGGAGCATGAGCTCTCCAGTGACAGGGTAGCTGAGCCGCTCCGCAAACTCCCGGCAGTACCAGACCAGGAGCTCCTGGTTGGGGTAGATGGGCTTGATGGTATAGAAGTAGATGTCCTGCTTGACCTGGCAAGCTACCAGGTTCTGGTTCTCGCTCGAGTAAGCCGGGTTCACGTAGCGCATCCAATTGGCCTTGCTGACGTCGAAGCCGTCTACGTAGTAGAAGGACTCGGACCCATCGTACACCCGCCAGAAGTACTTGCGGTTGGCGTTCGCCGGCACCGCGTCCTTCTGGTAAATTTCTCCCGTCAGGGGACCGAAGCGCGTCCCCCGTGGGATGTAGTCCGTGCTCCAGACACCCAGCACCTGGGAAAAAGCGCAGAAACACCAATTGAGTAACCTTCACGGGGACTTGAGGTGTGCATGTGACCGAGCAGTTGATTACTGTGAAATCAGTGCTTAGTTTGATGAAGTGCACGTCACATCGAGTGTCACACTTCCGGCTAGTCGTCGTAACTATGGCCCTCGGACTTCAAAGTTAAGGTATAATGTTCTTCGCAAAATAATGGTATACCAGGCAGACCCGCCCCCTCAGGACAATTTTATATTGTAGAAAAAAAATGCATTACGTTATGCTTGTATACCTCCATTTATTTTAGGTTCAACAGCCATTACAATGCCAATGATGTTGTGGTGCCGTAGTAGCCAGACTACTCACTACGCTGGCCAATAAAACCAGTACCTGCATTCGAGATATCTATCGTGATTCGTGACTTGGCGGAGGACCGTCAATACTTCGTCATTCTCGTTTTGTTCCTAAACATAGTCCTAGCATTACGACATTTACAAGCGCGCGACGGTATTTCAGGTAACATTCCACCTCAGCGGGGGTGTTTTTATCGACCCCAACCTTGGTGTTAGTCCTGCAGTTCTGGTTGTCCTTGAGGGTGATAAAAGTGTCAGTGACTCCCGGCTATCGTGGAAGTGTGTCACTTCAGAGCGCTATCGGCCCCGATTGCCGCCGGGGCAGCTCTGCCCCTCGCCCTGCAATGCAGGGACTGTCGCTGCTGCCCAAAGCTCTCTTGCCCTCGCGCGGCCTTCACACGTAAAACTGGGCACGCCTTATTTTCAACAAATTTTTGGCTCCAGACGGCGCAGGCTGACTTCTGAGAATCAAAACACAAAGAGTTCTGTGTTTTCTTTTTATGGCATTTTTGTTTTGCTTTAGATGCTCCGTTGAATTTGATAAAAATGTTCCAGTATTGCCAATCATCAAGAGCCGTGAATGTGCAGTGAAGAAACTAAAATCAGGACAGGACTTGTCATCTGAACTAAAGGATGTACCTGCCCAAACTTATCTCTTTTTGAATGTTTTTTTTTTTGTCTTAACAATCAACAATAAACGTTTTAGACAAAAAAAAAACGCGTTTAATGAATACTTGCTTTATGTCCTAGCGAATAAACGATACAACTACGAGTGGTCTTTTCAAAATAACCGAAAGTAATGCTTCTTGATGTTACAGGAAACAAGAGGCGACGACGACGACAACGAATGAACAGCGACATATTTTTATTCACACGCAAAGTTTGATGGCACTACTGAAATGATGCAGCTTTTCTCAGTGTCGGTTTTTTAATTTTACTTTTTGTCATACCTGTATTCTAAGCTTGCTATGCATTTTGTCCTTTTGTCACACTAGTCTCCTACTAACATCCTTTGTACACAAGCACATTTTTATGCATGTTGTATGTACTCCCATATATTGCCATTCTGTCCGCATATAAAAGAAATATTAAAAAAGGCCAAGGTTTGTTAGCTAAGTTCCACGCCAAAAATAGGTACAATTATTTTTAAAAAAGTGAAGTCATTAAATGAACAGAGAATCAACCACCTCTAAATAACGCATGCAATTGGATAATGTGATACACGAAGAAGCACAAGATAAAAACAGATAGCAACAACTAGGGTGCCTCAATGTCCTTCTGTTTAGGGTGATGCCACCCTTTGTAGTACCCGATGCCGACAGCAAGCGCTCACGGGGAAAATACAAAGAAATGGACGAAAACAAAATGTCGCCATAGCACAGTCAGCGCCACAAACACATGCAGAGACACGCTCTTTCACTCGCTTCTGAACAAAAAATAAAAATAAAAGTGTGGGACAAAATGGCCAGATCTCTTCACCCTAAAAAAAACGCACATGAAGGCAATACCCTAGCAATAACTAGGCGCAAGTGTTTCTACAGCAGAAGCTGGTCGGCATTCAAACCCAATACGACTGCAATAAATATTTTGCCTTTAACGTGCATCGCAAACTTCAGAACAATTACTCTCTTAAAAAAAAGTCGGCCGATAAAAAATTAATCTCATGCCCAGTGCAACGCGAGCTACCAGGAAAAGTATAAAGAGACTCGAACACTTACGTCGCTGAGTGTCTGCGAGGGCTTGAGCAGCAGGTTTCTGGGCAGGGAGGCCTCGGCCCTGTTGGTCTGTCCTTCCTCGCATGGCTGGTCTCGTACTTGGTACACCGCCAGATGCTCGAAGTCTTCCTCCCGCAGGCTGCTGAGGTCCACGGATCCATCTTCCATCATATGCACCTGTAAACAAAAAACACGTACGTTTGATTTTTATGAACAAACGCTGAGCAAGAATAAGACTGCCATTAACGGGTACGTTCAATTTGGCTTTGATGACATCACTAGTCTTGTGAATGAGTTAATAGGGAAGACTGCGCTATTCTGTTTTTTTATGGGTTCAAACCCGCGTTCTATGTACATGTTCTATGTGCACGCAATCCCTGATGTCTTCGATATCTTTCAAGCATGAATCGTCAACACATATTAGTCAAACACGACATAGCTATCTAACACTAAAATTCTTTGTGTCGATCGACTTTATATTTCTAAAAAGTGTGATTTAGTCGACCGTCGTCGATGTAGTCGATAACATTCGACCGTTGTCGACTATTAACGTTTTGCAATGTCACTTTAGGCAGGCAAGTGTAAGTTCAAAACGTCGCCACTGCGTCTTCGACTTTCATTTTCAGAGTTTAATATATATTCGATCGACTAATGTTATTTCTGGTGCAAAGTCTTAATTAACATTTATTTCATTTTATAAACTGGAGGAAGTCACATGTGTGAGCAAGATTTTATTCATTTTAGTTGCGAACATTTTTATCATAAATTGGCAGCATTTGATCTTTGTACTAAGTCTATAATATTTTTTGAAGTCGCATTATAGTCAAGAAAACACGGATTCAATCGCGAAGCTCAAAATGCCAGACGCGTTCCCAGCCGATTCCTCGTATCCTAAATCCTCAAAGCCAATCGGACTTAGCCAGACTAACTACGCATCTAATCATCAGTGAGCAGCCAACAACATCGCAAATCCATTTTGTAAAGATCATCCACGACGAATAGAGTAGCGCACGATCCATTATAAATACCATTATCCCACATTTTGTACGTGGAGTCAGACTGAAGAAACTTATCACATCGTAAAGCAGCATTTGTCAGATACATCCAGGTGTCTTCTTTCTTGCACACCGTCACACATTCTGATGTCGAAGACGTGCACGAATACCGCCGACGAGCAGCAACGAAACAAAGCCGCGATGATGTGTGGGGGACAACCACAATCTGCGTAGCCCGGAAACACGACACCCCGAAACAAAGGAACGCCGCACCGGCGATAGCTTATATATGATCTCCCCCGTGGCCACTTACATCATCGACGGACTCCGCGACGGTGTGTAGGTCAAGAGGAACCGCGAAGGCCGGTACGGCGTCCATAGTGGCGGTCAAGGCCAGGCGGGGACCATGAGCTCCGGTCTGTTCCTCTCCGCGCATCGCTGGACGACTTTTGTCTGGTCCAGCGAGCCGGCCCCGGTCTCAACTTGCTCTACTCTCCTCGTCGGCCGGTGAGGAGAGGCCTCGGACAACTTTCACTGTCGACGTCGCTCCTTTATTGGCTGCCCCCAACGACGACGTTATCGGACCACACTCCGTGCTCTCGGGGACAGTTGGCCGCCGCTCCCGCGACTCCCGTTGCGACAGTGCCCGTCGCTTATCGCCCTCGCGAAGGCACTGCTAATCGTGGCTTGGTTTTAATGTGGCGTTGTACGCGATGGGCAGCTGGTGACGCCGTTCTTTCTGCTTTGATTGCCCCTCGTGGGTTCTTTTGTATTTGTAGTTTTCTATTCTCTGTTGGCTGGGAGCCTGTGGAATACCTTGAAGGGACGTGTGTTGTTTGAATTGAAAAAAAAAAAAAGTTTCGCAGCTTTTTTTTTTTTTTTTTTTTACTGAGACTATATTGCCGCAGGATGCTTGGCGCGCGGGCATAGCCTTGAAAGCTCCGTTTAGCGTTCTATTTCGTTTACCCGTCTGAATCCGTTGTGGTCGAACAGGATTCTTGAGCATGTCTCGACGCGACTTTGTGGTCAATTTTACGTGGCTACTTGGAGATCCCGTTCACTCTGGAAACAAAGATTCTATAGGTATCCAGAGACACAACAACCTCTTCTCTCTTCTCTCTTGTTTCTTTTTTTTATATTATTATATCGAAGTATATGCAAGATCTAAATTATTTTGCTTTTTTGAATTTTCGTCAGTAAGATGTTGGGAAAGAATTAGAAATTTAACGGTGTAGTTTTATTTTATTTTATTTTTTTGTTGTTCATAGAGATGAAAGACGACTTTCTGGGGCAAGTTTGAATGCCTGTAATCATTTTTTTAGAATGACTGCAAACAAGTAGGGGTGTGACATAGAGTCCCTCTCGGGGCCCTTATGTGATAATAAATGAAGGAATCAATCAGTCAATCAATAATGCAGTGTCATGACCAGCTACGACTTTATCAAAAAGGCCTGCATGTTGGTCGTGGACTTTTTAGCACTAGAAAGGAATGAGGCAGCGTTACTCGATTTGAAAATCTTTTCGCTTTCCCCTATGAAAAAATAAAAGAAATGATATTGGGGAAGCTCCAATTTTGGTCACTTTAGTTCAATAAAGTTTACAAGACAAAGTGAACCTGTAATCCCAAGGTTTAGATGTTCTAATTAAACACCTTAGATTCGCTCATTTGCAAACCGGACCCTTCTCATACTGCACTTAACTTTTCTCAAGGTGGAGATGTTCACACCTGGTTCACAGATAAAAACTTGACTAGAGGCTAGTTACTGGCGAAGAACTATAAAACTATGCGCAGCTACGAATACTTTATGGCATTCTAAAAAGAAAGCGCAAGGAAAGCCATCCCTGCATTTATTTCTGTTAATGCGCGTTTGATGTATCCTTACGGAGCTAAAATAAATTAGAGCAGTGATGCAATTTGCTTTACCGTCCGGATTCTCCTTGGCGGTGAGAAGAATTCATATCCAATTTAGTAAAATGTACTCAAACAATACAAGAACGAGCTTTGGTTGGTTTCATTATCCCCAGGCAGAACTTCGAGCTTTGTGAATTCACAGGTTACAAAAATTATTCGCTCAGTTATCCCTGGGGTCAGAGTACCGTATTTTCCGGGCTATAAGTCCGCGGACTATACATGTTTAAAAGTTGAAATTTCTGGCTGTGCGGACTATCTACGCGTGCGGACTATACAGGAATTATGTTTTTCAAGATCGTTTATTATGACGAGACGTGACGAATTTCGTGCACGAAAGTGTATGTTAATGATGATTTATGCACATTATAGGCTGTATTGTGCGCTAAAAAGCAGACATTTGTAAACGTGTGCCGTCTATGAGAAGATTTTCGTGTCGACTTAGCACCAGGTGCGGAAGCAAAATCTTTTATTTTTGACCCCAAATTTCCCCCTGCGGACTATAGACCGGGTGCGGACTATAGTCCGGAAAATACGGTACTCATTTGAGATTCAGTACTTGTCAGTGCAACTGGCATCATATCTGCGTCAGGTATAATTTAGATACAACACCTAAATGTGATTGTCAGGCACACGGTCGTGTCGAAGGGATATCATATTTGCACTCAACAGCTAAGAACACGGCCTGGTTTAGCAGAAACGACAGTAAAACAAACAATGTAAAAAAAAGTTTGAGAAAAAAAAAAAAAAAAAGCCGGTTGCGTGTGCTATGACAGTATACACCACTCGAAAGCTCCAGCCCCAAATGCACTAGCCGCCACATGCGGTGCGTCAAACAAGGACGCCTCGATGCATCGCTGACAATGACGAAAGGGAGAAGCAGTGTCAAACATACCCTGCAAGTTCCACTTTATCCCAGCTCCCCCCCCCAACGAAACCATGGGGCGCTTTTCTTTTCTTGTTTTTGTTCAAGTTCTTGCCCTTCAACAGCCCGCCATCAGACAGATCCGCAAAAAGCGACACTCTCCCCCTCCGCTGCATTCTACAGTCAACTTACTTGACTCCGGCTTATTGGAATTAAAGTGGGTTCACACCCCGAGCTCAAAGACCCTCCCGAGATGTTTTATTTTCATTTTTTTTTTTTTTTTTTAGGGGAGGGAGGGACAGGATTCGGCTCGCTTTCATGCCTCACTGCTTTCATCTCACCGTGCCATCGAGCTCGCCAACATATGACGTCATCGCTCTAGTGATACAATAGCGATGGGGCTGTCTGGAGGTTTGCGAAGGGCTTCCCTTGTGATCCACTCTCGCGCGCTTTGTTGGCGTGAAGCAGCGTCCTTTGTGAAATGGGACTGATTGAAGTGCTCGCGTCTGTGGACCCTAAAGCACGAGGGCCGCGTGTTTGCCCTGGAACGTCATCTCGGCTATGGTACGGGCCCTCGAGGTTCAATAAACGACGACGATGATGATGATGTTTGGAGCAGTAATTACAATAGAAATGAACTAACGCCGTTAGTAATCCTACGCGTCAAAGGTGCGCTTTGTTTGAAGCGTGCCACCTGAATGTGTTCGGTCTTTCTTTAAATGTGTCACCTTAGCGGAGAACACCTGTCGCTTGTATCAGGCATAACGGAATTCGACCGCGTTGCGCTGCTGTCGCAGCCGCGCGCACTTCCGTCGAGTGTTTGTGCAAGCCACGCTTTCGCGCTGATAGCGGATGTGTGTACGTTTTGTTGATATATAAACGTCGCGTATCGCACTGTTTTGCTTGACAAACACGAAACGGATAGGATGAATAAGACTCACTATTGTAGTAAAGTGTTATCGGGCTCCACTTTCATTTTAAGTTGTCTTTTTTTTTAAGTCCGTTATTTGCAGCAAATACATTTACCCGGATACCGGAAGCAAACGAGCATAATTCGGTTACAGCGTTGTCAACATTTGAACGTGTGCGGTGTTCCTAACTTTGTTTATAGATATGGTATAAATAAAACGAAAATACTCCCACCTGCTTTTTTATATTCTGTAAACATATAGATATTTAAGCAAGAGGAGAAAAGACTGCGTTATCGCACAAACGGGAATAAATTGTACTGCAAAATTCTACAGAAATGTTGTCGTTTCCCCAAAACAAAACTTCTGAACTTTTTCTTTTACATCATAATTGATTGGATTGGACTGGGACTTAATTAAACACAATCAGAGCTATCTGCACGACTCGAGTTTCTTTCGTCGCTTTACTTCAGCGTCGTTCAAAATACGCACGCACAATAAAATGAAAGAAAGGCAAATATCTGCGGTGATTTACAGGATGTGTACACGTTCTTCAGGTTGCTAAATAAACAACAACAAAAAAACTTCAAATCTTTTTTATGAAAACAAAAATTATGACAAACAAATATGTCAATGCGCGAATCGTGTGCCGCGTTCAAATCGTAACGACACCGGAACACATAAAATGAATCTACGAATACCTAATATTTCTGCTGGCGCAATCGGAACCGAAGAGTACCAATATACGACACAGCCTCTTCTACGGACAGTATTCAACGAACAAGTTTCCGGCCACGAAAGGGAAGTGAGAGCAAGTCATTCAAGCCCTCCACGAGCAGTTCCAAGAACGAGGAGGCAGTCTTTGGTGGTGTGCTATAGTGATAGTCCCACAAAGTGATACTAAAAAAGGGTCTCATCTTTTCAACTTTCCTAACTTCGTGCCAAGCATACTTCTGTTCTCTCTCTAACTCCCCTACTCTCACACACACGCACATTACACTCTACAGTCCGAAATAAAACTAAAATAATCTTTAAAATTTTCGCTACGCTTCTCCTACCTTTTATTTTTCTTTCTTTTTTTTTCCTCACCACTTGGGTTTCCCCAATTGCAAGCTTACCTACCTGCCTTTGGCTTTGAATCCTATGTTTAGTTATCTTGTTTCGCGGAACTGCACTTTCCCTTTCTGACTCTCTATCCCTCTCGTATTTGAAACGCATCACACGCCTCTATGTCTTATGACTGCTCCTCATCCAATGGGATTGCAGCATTAACCGATAAGAGTGCCGAAGCACAAATTATGAAGCGTAAACATTGTGTAACGCCCCGCGTTTTTGAAGTCGTCGGTGACAATAGTTTATGCACAAACGCCGTTCGTGACATGCATTTCCCGCATTCTTACAACGATTGTCTGATATTGTTAGAAAAAAAGAAAACATGGCGTTTCAACCACCCAGGAAAATATACGACTTCTTTCATATGTGACTCTTCGTGAAAGTTTTGAAGAGAACAGAAAAGAAAACGAATCGTTATACCAGGGAGTTTCCCCCCATTACACCGCGCTATGGGGACCGTAAAGGCCCGTTCACACATGCAGCGGAGCGCTACAAGCATAGCGCTAACCTCGCGCTAAGCACGTGCTGACGGCAGCGTTCACCAGCTTGTATCGCACCGTAAAAACTGTTGCTCATGGCAGACGATAAGTAGCTGATGGCACGTGAGGAGCGCTACATCAGCGCTTCGCTGCATGTGAGAACCGGCCTTTATACTTCCTGAGAGTTAACTGAGGAGGTTCCTCTTCGTACAAAGCAGACACCTCAAACTTACTTACGGCACACTGTTTCATTTTTTTAGGTTTCTTTTTTTCTTCTTTTTTTTTTTTGCAAAAAAAAAAGAGAAATAGAAAAGTTACTGAAGGTAGCGAAATTAAGGATAATCTAAGAGGGAGACATCTCGGGTTATAACAAGAAATCTGTGCATATCATTACGTCCTTTATAGGCACTGACCTCCTAAATGCCGAAGGCCGTGACACCGGGTGACGCTTTTCACATAATTGGTTCTTCGTCGCTCTTAGCGGCCACTGCCTAAACCTCATTGCCTCTGAAGCGATAATATAAAGTCGAACTGGTTTATCTCGACTTAAAACCAATTCAGACGGTGTGATTTTACTTGGGATTTAACGATTGCAACGTCGCTCGTGCAACAACAACAAAAAAAAAAAAAAAAAGAAGGTTTGGGGATAGCTGCGGTGTCCGACGTCGCAGCTGCGAATCCGCGAGCGAAATCGCACCGTGTGAATCGCACTCCACGAGTGATGAGAGCGCACGTGGTTCCTATGCACCAGCACGCGGCTCCTACGTCACGCTGATGCGGTGGCACTGCTGTCGGTGAGGCGCGTGCGAAAACGCTTCATCTCACGCGGTCTCGTGTACGTGCAGAATGCGCGCGAAGGAATCTTTGGCAGGCTTTCCAATCGCTCGTGCTTAGCTCACGAGCACAAAGATATTGCCAGCCTACCAAAGGTGTATTCGCGTGCATGCTGCACCTCAACGAAGCTTGTCGGCATCGGTTGTTTCTGTTTGTCACTCCAGTAGGAGTAGGACCCGGGCATTTGTGAAACAGAGCGTCGGTCTATAGATTATTGCGAGCATGGCAACCCCGACTGGTGCCCTAATCGTGCAAGCACATGCTACGTGCGCGTGAACATAGCTTAGGCAAGCTTGCAATTGCACGAGTTTGCCTGCACGAGCAGAAACATGGCGGCGGCTAAACGCCTTGCTTCAATCGTCTATGAAAAAAAAGAAAAACTCCGCTCACTCTTAAGTTGAGACTGCAGCCAATGCCACAAGAACAAGAGCTCAAGGTCGCTGCTTTGAAGCGTTCTTCAGCAGAACGAGCAGTCGCGCTAGGAATGCACGTGTCAAAACCAGGAGCACGGGCTCGCTCGCGCTTGTAGCTTTTACTGCAGTCTCAGCTTCAGGGTGTATAAGACCATTTTGCTATTTACAAACGACTTCCGGTCGCTCCGTATTTGCAAGCCCGTCGATCTTGCTTATGTCACCAGCGCTAGAAAGCATGCATGCTACACGAACATCGAAGTTCTAGATTTATGAGGGCCTCCGGTTCTACAATTTAACGTATTGGAGGAGGCAAGTTGGTTTACAAAAATATTCGAAAAATTTGAACAGATCTTGCGCTTCTTTGTTTTTCTGGCGTTCATGTCTCGGAGAATGGATGGGTAAACGTTTCATCGACATTTCAAGCAGTCGTGTTAGGGTGGGCTTTGTTCATTCTTTTTAAGAACCGGGAGTTCCGACTGGTGGCGTCGCCGAGATGTTTCGGTGGCTCCCTCTTATGGTTTCCCTCCGTGACGTCACGACTGGGATTTGCCTCGCCGTGACGTCACCAGTTGTTATTCTGGCTACTTACCATCGGGTGCGACGACGAGTTTGATGGTGTGTTTAAAAAGCACAGTGGAAGCTAGGAGCCATCGCAATCCGAAACTAGCACCGTCAAATTTGACAATTTGACAGTGCTCATATGCCCATGGTTTGGCCAATGGTGGAAAGCTGACCACAGCGACGCTTTTGGCCGCGCACATCGCTAGCTCTGGAATCAACAGGTTGAATTTTCGTGTTTGTTTTTGGTCAGAAAAATTTATGATCACGATTGCACTAAACAACTGGTCAGAGCGAAGCGCTCGTGCCCAGACCGTGCTATACTTCGTCTCACCTTAGCATGAGACCATTGTTAGCCGCACATGCCAAAAGCGCGAGCTAGTTGCTTTGCATGAAGCATCGGCGTGTGCAGGAGCGCTTGCGGCGCAGCGAGTGCTCCAGTCCAAGCAGTGTAGGCTAGGCGTTCGCGCTTGCGCAGCCTTTGCAGTTAGTCCATGTTGAGGTGACATAAAGTATAGACAATTGCAAGCATGGCGCCCCGATTGGCGCCCCATGCACGCAAGCACGTGCAACGTGCGCGTGAACGTAACTTTGAGAAGCTTGCATTCGCACGGGCATGCCCGCACGAGCAGAGACATGGTGGCGGTCAGTCGCTTTGTTATGCTGTGCTAGTAAACACCGGGTTGTGGAGAGACCATCCTCAATAAAGTATAGAATATTCACTGGATGCCATATTTGAAAGCGATGTTTAGAGCGCATGCTCAGAACGAGCTCACGTTAATACGCTGCTAAGCCCGGTAACCCTGATGGTGCGGAATTCACGTGGCAAACAAACTGTAGAAGCTCACCATCAGCACGTGCTCGGCAGCCGCACATACAGCTATGGCCGCTGGTGAATTCTCCCTAAACACATTTTCGACAAGGGCGCATCCATCTTGAATGTCATCACTTCGGGAATGCGGTAAAACATCGTTTTGATCTCTCCACGCCTCTGGAAGCTGTTTACAAAAAATGCGTGTTTGGCACACATCCTTGTTTGGCCTCACCTATATTTTCTCCCATAGTCCAGTTTGCAATGTTTTATTATTGTTTCGTCCCGCATACCAGATACGAAATCTACGTGACTAAAAACAAAAAAACAAAAACTCTATAGTTTGACTTTTTTCCAAATATGTCTGGGTGACATCCGTCGAAGATGCATTCATGGTGAGTGAGGGGTTAATGGGAAGTAAATGAGCAAAAATAAAAGAAGTAGTCGTTGAGATGATGTAGCGCTCATCATCCACATGAAGAGTGCTGAATCACTGGGTTGTGAACACTTGCGTGACGTCTGTTATACTCCGCAGAAGGGAACCTCCCACGCTTAGAACACGTTCAACGGCCCAGCATAGACAAAGGTGGCGGCAAGCAAAAGATGATTATTGAAAAGGTCCATACGTAGTAAGCGCTGGCATTGCAGCGCCGCTATCGTGTAGTGACACTGATCGCCTCGTGTTGGGGAATTGCGGTGCGACGCTTGCTTGGGAGCGTGAGAGATATGAGGGCAAGCCCCTACGTCAAGCGGTGGGCCCCGTTTTCTGTCTGGACTTGCCCGAGCTCGATGCTGCCCTTATCGGACCCTCGGCGATCTCATCACACGCGAGGCTCTCGCGGTTCAAGGCTGGTTGTCCCAACGAGGGTTCATGACACGGACTTTCGGTCTCCTGGTCAAGACCCGGCGCTTTAGTTGCGCAAGCGCCATGCACTTTTTTTATTATCAGCTCTACGTCTCTCACGCTATCGAGAGAGAGAAAGAGAGGTGAAAAGTGCATTGCGTTCTTATCTACACACATTTTTTGTTTGTGTTCTTTTTCTTTTTTTTTTTACTCGGCGTTCGTTTTGAAAAGTTTACCGAAAGAGTCGTTCGGACTTCGCGAATGAGTGATAGGAGTGCCGAAAGGTTTCTTTTGAGTGCACTCATACCCTTTTTTGTCACTGCACTTAGTACAGAAAGACTGATTAGACATGAGTACAAAATAAGTGTGACTCCGCACTTGTATCAAATTTATGCTTCGGGTTGCGCTAACATCTCGAATGTATGCAAGCTTCGTATCCTCTACTCCAGAGAATCTTAAACGTCTTTATTCTTCATAAAATACCCCTCTTGCTACGCCATCAAAGACTACCGACTTCATGGAAGACCGCCATTACTACGATATAAATGTCATTTACTTCGATAACAATAGTAATCAAAGTGACCAGACTGTATTTCGGGCAGTGTCTATTGGTGTACAGGTCCCAACTCACGTGACGTCGGAGGAATGCACGTACAGTCGGGCGGACTAACGGACGAACACATTTTAGGTATTAGGGGGTTCCCTTAAAAAAACCTCTGACACACCAAAAAAAAAAATTGTTTTTTCATGCTAGGCGTTGAAATGGCATATTAGGACATTACAAAAAAAACTTGTTTCACTATAGAGGTGCGTAGTTTTTTTTTAAATAAAAAATAGAAATAGGAGGCCCAATTCAAAATTCCCACCAGTGCACTGTGACGTAACAGTGTACCGCAAGGTGTCGGGGCGGTGAGAAGGGAGGCATCGACATACGTCACTAAAAGTGGGTTCGCAGGAAGTCACGTCAGCTTCACTCCTCGTGCCCTCCGCGACCGTGCCTACGACTTTTTTTTATTTTCTGCTCTTTGTACGAGCGATTGTAGAAAACGAAGTTTCAGTTCCACTAGCTCTTTATCGCTGCACCGTTGGTTAGTTTGCGTGCGGTAAAAGTTGAGGACGAAGAGTCAGTGGATCGACGTGATGACGGTCAATGATGAAAGCGTTGCGAGTACGAGCCAATGTACGAATGCATGCCGTCAGTCCGATGATACAGAGCTATACTGGGCACAAAAAAGCTATCAAGTTTTGAAAAAAAAATTTTAGAACGCTCGCAGAAATTAGGATTGCTTGCGTACGACACGTTCAATTGCATTGCTGAAGCTTCGGACACCGAGGTCGTCAAATCATCGTATACTCTCCAGGCTGAAGATGCCTACCGTCTCTCGGAAATGCGTGCACTGTGATCTCTTCTTCAGTTGCTGAAATACCGGGACAGACCCTCACACAGCACCTTCTAGGCACTTTAGTTGATCACGTCAATTCACTGACTCCTCTTCTTCTACCTTTACAGCAACATTAAGCGACGAAAAGCAAATAAAAGAAACCTTGTCTGTTTGGATATCGCTCGTGGAGGTGCGGAGAATAACAAAAATATTTTTAAAAAAATATTACACGCGCTCGCGGTAAGCGCGAGGAGGGATACAACTCACGTGACTTCCGCCGATGCCTCCCTTCTGACCGCCCCGACACCTTGCGGTACACTGTTACGTCACAGTTCACTGGCGGGAACTTTGAATTGGGCCTCGTATTTCTATTTTTTATAAAAAAAAACTACGCACCTCCATAGTGAAACAATTTTTTTTTGTAATGTCCTGACATGCCATTTCAACGCCTAGCATGAAAAAAAATTTTTTTTTGGTGTGTCAGAGGCCTTTTAAGCCAGGGTCACACTGTTAATTCATCATACAAAAGACGGTCTGCAAACACGAGTCACCGCAACATCCGTGGTTCGAATGTCGCGTGCCAAGTTTCCTCCTTGAACTCATTGCCACGTGGCATTCGAAGAACGAATCACGCGGCGACTCGCGTTCGAATCTGTATGCAGACTGTCTTTTGTATGAATTACAAGTAGTGTGACCCCAGCTTTTAAGAGCGGTCAATGCTTTAAAAAGAAAACACATTTAAGTCATGACAGGTTTCATGGGGGCACCTAATAGAGAGTTTTAGTAGATCGTGTTTTCAGGTCACGCTAATCATAGCGGGAGCTTGCACTTCGATACATGCTCTGAAGCGCGCGCTCATAGCGGTAGTGGGCCTCTGAAAACGATCTACTAAAACTCCCTATTACCAGTGTACTGTCCTGAATATTAGAAAGTTTCAGGGAACCGTTTTTGCGCCACCGATACGGTACGATGGGCTCTCCGGTACGAACTGCGCATGCGCTACTGCAGAAGGCTCGCATATGCCCGGTTCGTTCCGGAGGGCCCATCGTAGCGTATCGGATGTGCGAAAACGGTTCCCTAAAACTCTCTCTTGTTTGTGAAATCGCATCTTGAGCCGAAGACCCGGCACGTGTCTACCGTGCCGATGCCCTTACCCAAGACATCCGGAATATACAGCTTCTAAGCAGATAAGGTATACAGTGCTTGACCTACTTTAGCACAACATTGTTTTTTTTTCGCTACAATAGCGTTTTCTCTCTCACCCGGGGGTATGACACCTAAGGAGCAAGGAGCCGTTCAAGGTTGTGAGGACAGAAGATAGAGCCCTCATGATACGAGGCCAAGGTGCTGCACACGCTGGCTAAACATTCACTGAACTCGTTCAACTATTAAGAAATAATTTCGCGAGAAATTACGCATCATTCCTGTGCACGCAATGATACCGAAAGTTGATTCCAGTTGAAACGTGTGCGTCGCGTGGAAGACGCCAGCAATTGTCGGCAGTTGCTCAATCCAAGCAGTAGCTGAAGAAAAAAAGACATATATTTGCAGAATACCAAAATTATTCTGTCTCGCAGTCAGGCGTAGTCTTCTCCCAGTAATGTGTAAGGCTCACATTGAAAATTATGCTTAAAACTAAAATAATTCCCTCACACGTGGGCTGCGGCGGTCTACACCGTGACACTTCTAGAGCTCTACGGGAAACCACCCGACCTGTTAAAGTAATATTCAACGGCACAATGAGCTCATCTAGTTAACCGATACAATAAAAAGGCGGCACGCTTATGCAAGTAGATTTTTTTTCTGAGGTGCCAAGAAATATTCGTGACAGAAAAGCAGACTTGCACGGTTCTTATTACGAGCAATCAAATTACCTCTCATCCATTCCTTTTTGAAGCGATTTCATAATGAGTGATTAACTTTATTAGGTAGGATCATAATAGTAATCGGATTACTTTTTACATTCGTAAATTACTTGTAACCAATATTATCAGTACTCTCCCCCCCTCCCCCCTCTTAATGGCGCTATTTGTTTCCACAACGTTTCAACCAAGGAATCCCCGAACCAAGAGTCCGCAAGGGGGAGGGCGGTCTACCGAAAGTGATGGATTTAGAAAGAGAGTAGTGTGTAATCCGGTGATTCTAATATAATAATAAAGAGTACAAGAGGGCTGTTTTTAAAGAGGCAGAGAGCTATGGGGCCGTTGTAAAAATCGAATCGAAAAAGTAACGTTTTTTTTTTCTTCCAATAACGGTATATATATATATATATATATATATATATATATATATATAACCTAATTTGGGAATTAATGTACAACTGGTCCTTGACTTAAGCATTCTATGAACTAGTAAGCCGTGTCTTCTAAATATCTGTTTCCGCTATCCACTGGCGAACAAAAACCAGTGTATATTACTAAGTGCAGACGCTACACTTCCCCATGCACTCGCGTCAGTGCGACACGGGAACGCGTCTCTATCCATTCATCATATGTCGCAATAAATCAATCTTAACTTTTGAATTTATAACACAGCGTCGTGGCGGTAATTAGGATGGCACGACGTGTACGCGCACGGGCGTGACATCAAGCCGGATAGTGGCACGATGCACGGAAAAGAGTAATCTCCCGGCTCGTACTCGTACGTCTTTCTGTTCTCATTGAAATCATGCAATTTCCCTTCATCTTTTACTGCGATCACCCGCTGTCGCAGCAGAAACTTCAAATAGTGGCCCGAAAGGGGGCCACCCTGCAGTCCAGTTGACAGGTTAAGAATTTAGTAGAAGATCCGCCTCGAGCACTTGCTTCCTCCCGACCGCAGTGCTCATGGCTGCGCGCGCTCGCGAGACAACGATGGGTGTTTTCAGAGGCAGGAAGTTCGCGCTTGAGGGGTAGCGCCTGTAGTATGTTTAACCTGTCATCGACTACACTCTCAGAAAGAAAAAAAGGTGCATTCTTACATCCTTTGTCCCATACAAAACCCGTATACCTAATGCTAAAACTCACTGCTATTGTGACAGTCTGCAGCAAAAGTTTTTTTTCACATTCAACGACGTCCGCTTGCATCAGCTGATGCCGCGCCGCAGGGCGTCCGACCTCGACAGAGAGGCGCGGACGCACGGCGTTCTTATCGGTCACGGAACCCCGGCTGGGCTGCGTTGGGCACGTCGCAACGTTCTATAGGTCTCTAGGTGAGAACACTCCAAAAGCCGCCGATGGAATTCAAGCGCCGCTAGCGGAGAGTGCGATGCGGCGTGTGAGTGCTCCTGCTGGTGTCGCGCATGCGTTTGGCTCGGGAGAAAGTCAACGGACGCGCAGAGCAGTCCCTGATACGGCCGATGTGCCCTGCCTCTGAGAAAGAGAAAGAAAGAGAGTTTGGGCCGTTGTAGGCGTTTCAGATAGCGTAATCGAATGCAGAGTTGACGCAGCCACTGACCTGCCCCGTCGCGTGAACCCGGCGTAATCGGGAACAAGAGGGCGTTACAGGGGTTCAGGGTCGTATATACGTGGTCGGTAGTTTTAGAGGTCGCTTATCGCTCGCTAAGATTTAAAAAAAAAGGTGTGTAGTATGCGGTGTATACAAATGTCACACCCGTCGTCAAAAGAAAGCCGGGTGTAGGCGTTCGTGCAAGCGAGTCAGTGTTGTGAAACTCAACCTGAGGGTCGACAGAAGGGTTTCGGATGCATGGTGCGTTTATCGGAGGACTATGACATGAAGTGGCCTTCTGTTGGTAAACTCCTATATTGAGGGTTTCCCAATAGATCCCGCCCTCTTTTTCTTTTTCTGTTCGCCAGTAAATCTTTGTGGGAGTTTCTGCTAATAAAGTTTGCTGGCACATGATCCGGCGTATTTTACACTCTTTTATACCCTTTTTTCGGACCATATATGTGTAAAAGTTGAAAATTTACGTGCTACAAGCGACCCAGAGACGCAAACTAAGCAAGAATTTTTTTATTAGGGTCGTTTTTTATGAAGACACGTCATAAATTCTGTAAGTGATATTTTTTTGTTATAATGAACTACGGCAGACCAAAACTGTATAGCGGGGTAAGCTCCATCCACAATGCCCTTTGCTCTTTCCACTTTAGCCAAACGAACGCTTGCGAGGAGGCGAACGGAGAAGAGGAGAGCACAAAGCATGGCCAACAAAGAGATTCAGTGAGGTAATTTTGGTGTGCAATAGAGAATAGCAGACAGTTTTGGTCTGTTTGACCGGATGGAATGACGAAGCCGCTTCACGAGGAATAGGCGATCGTCTGACATGCGTATTAAACAAACCGAAAAAAACAAAAATACTGATTTAAAATGAAACTTTAAACAAATCAAATTTATTTGCTTAAATCAATGCAGCCAAAGTATAGTGATTATCCCTAGATGTATTTTTAAACATGGTAGGTTGGTTGATCAATCAGCCCGATCACTGAAAACAATGTGTAACAAAAAGTTCCTGTGTTACTTAAAAAACAGTTTAATTAGCGTTTTATTTATATCAACTAAGGTATACTAAGATAAAAACAGCTGGACTTTTAACTTGTTATAAAGCTTTATTTGCTTTTTATTTTGCGTTCTGCTTTGCTAGCAAATGGACGTTACAAAACTCACGAAGGTGGAAGGAAGGTCAATGTTCCTATTTGCATTGCGTTTTGCTCGCGTTCAAGCTTGACATAATCTTCCTTGCTCGACGAATCTTTCATTTAAATACAAAACAAATGCAAATAGAATGTATCGAATGATAATATAAAAATGAGATATAAAAATGCATTTATAAATTAGGGGTATCATCTTCACAGGACAGGTTTGAATCATCATAGTAAAACTGGTCTTATGTAAATCCCCTTTTATATTGCGAATTAAATATTCTTGATGTTTTAGTATACACTCTCATGTTTAAAGCCTTTCAGAAGTTTGATAGAAGTGAGTTGCGTATGGATTTTTTTTAATGATTTCGGAGCTTTGCTTTCAGTACCGTCGCGTATGCGCCTTTGTTTTTTTGTTGTTTTTGTGTTCATTGTTTCGTGATAGTTCGCGGTAACGCGCTTCAGATACCTCGGACTTCAGGCCCCGATCCGGAGGTGACGTGCACGCATGCACGCGCAGATTAGAACACGACCTTGAGCGCGGACACTGAAGCTTGCGATACGAGGCGATGCTCGAAGCTACACTCCGTTTCACTTGAAATGTAAGTGTGGCAGGAGCGAGCTCCGGGCTTTCAGCGTCCCTGCCGAGCACACGCGCTCGTGCAGAGCAAGTACTGTACAAGGCCGCATGCTCGCGCTTGTAGCTTCGGCTTCGCTTGCGCTTAAATTGAAACGGAGTTTAACTTCCAAGCTCGCTAATGTCTACTTGCCATAATTATGTCGGAAAAAAAAAACAATCATGCAATAGATATGCATATAATAGATTTTGAAATAAGATAATATTGTAATAGGTATTAAAACAATTGCAACAACTCTGCAGGCGTTGTTTGCAAGTTATGTGTTCAGGAAAAAACAGCTTAAGTAGCAATTAGAGAAAATCTACATCTTTGAAATAGGTATATATAATGTCTGAATTCTTAAAGGCGAGATTAAAAGAGAAGCACTAATGCCAATCGCCATCACGCAATAATCGTCGCGAATATAATCGCGAACAAGAGCAATGTCATATTGTCAATTTTAAATTTCTTGCAATTTTTTTTTCTGAATATTTTCTTACATTTCTTTGTATATTAAAAAATACTCAAAGGTTTCATCAACAGATTTTTCTACTTTCGCTAAATACTAATTAGAACCACTTCCTAAAGTTACTAATTGAATAAACTTGGTGTAATTTTTTTGTTTCTAGACAGAGGCTGTCATCAAAAAGATTTCAGAGATATGAGCGTTTTTCATCCGCTTAAATCGGAGTCAGAACCAGCGAGCTCGTTGGTCAGAACAAGCGGCCACGTGGTCTCGTGCCTATCCTATGTGGCCAGCATTAATCTAGCCACACGTTGGGGGTTCGCAACGTAAAAAACGCGTGCTGAGCTCCAGGCATTGTTAGAGTTCGGCTATTCTCATTACCGCAGTGGTCAGACACGAGCCGCTACCCGAGTGTCTGCCGAGGCATTGATTGTCACGAGCCGAGGTCGAGTGACCACGCAGTTCTCGGGTCCAATCCGTGAGCCGCGCTCGACTGTCGTCAGGCGGGTGGTTTCGATCCCACAATTACGTCATGAAGCTTTACGAATAATAATAATTGGGTTGTGTGTGTGTTTATACAGCCTAGAACTTGGTCTGCCTCACAGGGGCGACGAGTCTCCCAGCTGTAGATGAGAAATTTAGCCAGTGCGGTACAGCCGCTAGCCTGGGGTTTTTAACGTGCATCACGCAGTAGTGATACACGACCGCACGCCGGTACGATGCTCATCCAGATCGAAACGGGCAGGGGTGGGGCTCGAACCCAGGATCCCTGGGTTCTGCAGCGCGAGCTTTCGCTCCACGTGCTCCGAGCTGGTGTGCGCTAGACCACTCAGCCACCGATCCCCCCAAGCTTTACGAAGGCAACATTGAACGAAGTACAGTAGAATCTCTATAAACGGAAATCGCTTAAACGGAATTGCCGCTTAAACGGAACAGTAGCCCGTAAGTTGGTTGGTTTTGTATTCAGATAAGGTAAAAATACTTTCGGTAATCGGAACTAAAATTTGCACTTCACCGTGTAAACGGAACCTAAAATAGAACTTCAGGCAGACCCATTGCCATGAGCATCAGCCTTTTTTGGTTCCGGCTGTTTCTTTTTTTTTTTCTTTTCTAGCCTCGCAAGCCTCGTTGGCCTCGCCTTGTTGATAGCCGGCGCAACGAATGCAACACTGCTGTTCTTGATCAAGTTGTTCGGTCTCTGTTCGAGTTGCCTAAGTTACAGCCGCATCGTTCCTGCCGTCGTGGTGCCTACCGTGCTTCATTGCCGCGTTGGTGTCTTCCAATTTCGGTGGCTCGTAAGCGCTCGCGAAGTTGAGGCCTTGCCTCCGTTGTTTCAATGGCAACACAGAAGTGGGCACACCATGCGCTGACGTTGGAAAAGAAGATGGACGTCATTCTTGACTTCGAAAGCGGCTCATACTCGAAGACGGCGCTCGCGACGAAGCACGGCGTCCCGAAAAGCAGCTTAACGAGGATCCTGCACGAAAAGGACAAGCTACGCGATTCGGGCCCAAAGGAAGCGTCTGCGACACGGCGACCACGAAGAACTGGAGGAGTGCCTGGTTTTTTTCTTAAGGAACCATAATCGGGAGTGTTTCTCCAAAGCCTAAGTGACATGGAGAAAAAGATTCTGAAAATGAAGATGCAAGGACTCAAACAAAAGAAAATTGATGCATTTTTCAGTCCACAGTGATTAATTGCTGCCTAATAAACTTGTGAGTGCTATGTAAAAACCTCATGTAGTTTCCTTGCTTTCTAAAAAACTATGAGTTACATTCACCTTATAGTGTTTAGACATCCATAAAAGAGTATTAAGAGAGTGTGCACACATAAAATCGGCACTTTTTACATCTCTCTTAGTAAACGGAACTCCTGTTAAATGGAACAAATTTTTTTGGTCCCTTGGAGTTCCGTTTACTGAGAGTCTACTGTAGTTCCCTTTTATCCTCGCAAACTCACGGCGGCAATTTCACCGCGAATTAATGGCGGTTTTTGCGAGTATACTTGGGCCAGACTAGGGCCAGTACTCCTCTGCGAAGTCATAAACACTCCAACCCAATATCGTGTCAAGACCCCTTTAAATTTGACCAAATAGAGCTTTATTGGTTACGCTTAAGTTACGAAAAACAAGCATGGAATATTGGAACTATTCAGAGCGCGCGAGGATACCGGAAAAAGGGGGCCAACACGCGACCAAAGCGTTGGAGCTGCGACGACCACGGCCGCCTGATCACGAGTTGTGCACTACGACGAGAAGGAAGAAGAAAATGGCCCGAACGAAGTTGACATTTCTGTACCCGATGTCAGACAATTAAAGTAGTTTGCTTTATTAGATCGAAGTGTCGACCTCGGACAAAAAAAGATACGTCACGGAAAGCTATATAACACATATCTGGTATAACATTTGCAAACTAAGTAGGCCCTGTACAGGAATTTACTGTCACTATAGTTGATTCATAGTGGACCGCTTCGTTAACGCTGCACAAACTTCGCCTGCTTCACCGCTCTCTTTCCATATGACACATGTATGTGATATGAAGTCTTTATGTGATATGAAGTCAAAATATTTTTATTTTGTATCTATAGCTTCTACATTTCTTTCCTTCCCCTTTCTTATTTTTCTTTTATTACAGTTTACGAGCTTAAAGGGGTCATGGAACGATTTTCCTACTTCTTCCTCCTTAGCTTTAATCCTCAACTCAAATGCGAATTGTGAAATCACGTCGTCGTGACATTCTTCGGCACCTGTGCGATGACTCTTAGCTTCCACCGCGCTTTAATGCACACCATAGAACTGGTTATTCCCCAGTGACGATAAGTTCCGTCAGGGCAGTCATTGGCCGCGAACGCCAATCCGAATATTCGTCGGCGGATTTATTGTTGACGAGCGCATACGTCCGAGTGACACCGTTCTCGTGCCAATGCGTGAGCTGGGCTCGACTGACGTCACGTTGGCACCGCTGACGCGCTTTGGGAACCGCGGATGTGTCATGGCGGAGAGCTTTCGAAGGAAAGAAGGTACAAAATAGTCCTCAAACAAATATAAGTAGTTTGATATGTTCTAAACAGTCTGAAATATTTTTTCTATAAAAACACAAAACAAATAAAACAAAACAGTTTTGTTCCGCTTAATAGGGAAAGCACAACTGCACCTCACAAAGACATCATCACGTATCTATTTAGACACGAGTTCCAATATCACTTAGAGGACTCGCCGTTCTTCGATGCATGAACCTTTTCTCCAAATAACGATAATCTACCAATCACCGCTCCCGATTTGCTAGCGCAACCGACGGCTGTGCCAGGCGTATCTTCTTTTCCAGAGATTAGGTTGCATTCAGGGCAGGTGATGTGCGCATCAGTCAGTCACACGCGGTGCAATGCAACGGTCGATTTTGCGGAGACTGCGTCTGTTCGATACCGGGCCGCAGAGATAGCGGGCTCGTTAAGCTCTTGCGGTGCAAGGCGTACCCGTTAGCGTCTTCACAATTACCATTTGGAAAAGATCTCGAAGGAATCGAGCGCTGCCAGAAAACTCAGACAAAGAATAAACGCTCTAAGAAAAACGTATGTTAGTTAACCTCTCTGCAGAACACGGAGAGAACTATATAGCCATCGACCGCTTCAAAAACGCAGGGCGTTGCGATTTCCGAACATGTAATTATCTCCGTTCAAATATTGAGATTGCGGCACTGGCCAATAAGAATGCAGAAAGACGAATTTTAAAGACAAAAGCATGAGCATTTTAAAGAAAAGCTGAAGAGGTCCTTGAATTCGAACAAACAGTATAGTTGTAACCTTAAAAGTTATGTCTTAAGTTTTCTTTCGATCTTATTAGTAGGATCGTCGTAATAGCCAATTAGAATTTCAACGTAAACCCGCCCGTTGCCGCGCGCCGGCAGTAGGAAAGCGCGAGAGTGGAGAGGATAGACTATCCAAAGTGACGGCCATCAGCAGTGTCAGACGACGCTTGCTCGCCGCTAAGCTGGATCGGGGATGCCGCCAATGACGTCACGACACTTTGGACAGAGAACAGGCGGCAGAGAGGATCGCCGCATGCCCGGCGGCAATCCCCGCGAGTATTTGTTTTTCAAAATAAATGCGGTTCACGTTTACTTCTCCCCAAGATAGTGCGATAACTGAATACACGGGACAAAAAGCTACGAAAATCCGCTCCTAACTCAGATTTTTTTTAGAAAGTGCTTCAGCTTCCCTTTAAGACACGCCCTGATTTTCC
The DNA here is from genome assembly GCF_016920785.2 of Ixodes scapularis. NCBI lineage: Eukaryota > Metazoa > Arthropoda > Arachnida > Ixodida > Ixodidae > Ixodes > Ixodes scapularis. The sequence continues at coordinate 106,365,074 of NW_024609857.1, read as the reverse complement.
TAAGTTGTCAGTATACCGGTGAATAGTATACATTCTCAAAAAAAAAAAAATTCGCGGCCGTACAGGCCGCCAATCACGGCGAAAAATAGTATACGATTCTAGCGAATGGCTGATTACATCTGAAAAATGTGATGCGTGCAGGGACAAAAAGCAAGTGAAACGCCATACACTTTACTACTTCGCATATCGAATTTTGGTGGTCGGATCGTATTCCCAACTTCGTCATTGACTGGGATCTTTGTATTGTTTGCAATGATTGGCTGTCTCTGCTTTCTGCAGGACCGTCAGCACAGATACCTTTGTTTTTTTAAAGAGTAGATCCCATTTGGGGGGGGGGGGGGGGGGGGGGGGGGAGGAGGAGCTCGATTGTCCTACGTGTAGCTTCAAAAACGTTGCGTTAATGCCAATTGTAATTTCTGGTGGTTTTAATTCGTACAAAGAAGCCTTCTTTCCTCACCTCTCAACGAGTACGAAGAAACAGAGGAATAGCGAAACAAATTGTCTCGAGACAGCAGTAACTTGTTTTTAAAAACGAAACGCGAGCCTCGCTCAAGAATTATCGGTTACTACAGTACACGACTTAATTTTTACGGTGACGTAATTTTCGCGATGCGACTTCAAAATGTCTGGAAAAATATGTCACGCGAACATGTTACCTTCTGGAAACGAAAGCATATCACTCCCAGTCACGAAATTCTGTGGCCGCGAAATATTTCCGGAACCCACACTTCGCGATATGTCGTGCCTGCGAAAATAAGTTCTTTAGATTACATCAAGAAATTGTGGAAAAAATGTACCAGTCTATGAATGTTCCTTGTAACTACAGCAAGAAGGTCATTTCATAGCAAGGTCTGCAGTATTGAGAGATTGGAAAAAAACTAAATATGCTAGAGCCTGCAGAGCCTTCCCCCGCTGTCGTGTAATCCTAGCCCCGTAGAAGCCTCACACACCACACAGGTATGACAACTAATAACAAATTAAGGAGTTTAAGTCGAATGCTATAAAAAATAACATCCGGCAGAAAACTATACCTGTTTTCACCTCAAGATAAAAGCAAGTTTTGCGCATTGTTCATACGCGGCGCGAAGTAGATCTTACGAGATTTGGATGTCGGAAGAAAAAGCGATGCTTTTGGCGTTTGGAACGTGTACGTCTCGATAAGGTAGCATATATATAATCTAAAATTCATCTACATATATCTTATTTATCAACATAAAGAGGAAAATTAGTAATGCTCAGCGGGGAGCCGGACTTTTTTACTATTGTTCTCAAGGTGAAAACTGGTATAGAGAACCATCAGAACGAGAGCTCTTAGTGATATCGCCTTTCGACTGGCAAACACATCGACCTGGAGTAGTCATGCAGAATCCCCAGAATGCAGTACGAGATTAGTAATAAAACAAATGCTAGAAATGTTTTTAAACTCGATTTTTTGGGGGAAAATATTTCATTCAGACGGGGTGACCGCGATTCATATGATTGATGTATACAATCATACCCCCGGCGAGAACGTGTGAAAATCAAATTATCATATTGTGCAATTTATCATTTAACAGATGGTTTCATACGAAATTCGTCTGTGTTACGATGTCGCTACAAAACTCGAGATGTCTTGCGTCAAAGAATGATTGAGGTTCGGCTCTGAACCAAATTCGACTACTCTTGCGCCAGCCAGGTTTTTACAGACATAAGTAGAATGGCCACAGAGACTTCGAAATAATCACATCGTAATAAGCCATAATAGCGAGATTGATGCTTTATTCCTATAGCCTCAGTGAACACCGGAAATTAACAAACTATTAAAAACAAACAACTGCTTTGCTGTACCATTTATGCGAGTATTTACTGAATCTTTCAAAATTCAAATAGCAGGAACAATATTTAACTCTCAAAGGCAGTCGGAAGCGAAAAAGTAATGACAGGAGGATGGCGGTGAGGCTCATGGCAGCCATAGAGCAATGATTGTCGGACGTGATTCCCATAAGAAACTGTTGCCTAGTGTATTTCAACTTATCCTTGCGCAGTGCTATCGCACCTTATTAAAAATTAGTATGTCACACTTTGCGACGCGTTATAAATAGATCGTACGATCAGCTACGGCACCACCCATTCGGGTAAGTACACTACACATACTGCATTTGAACACCATAGATCAAACTGGAGAGGCTTTTTTGTTCGTTTCATGGCTCCAAGTGTTTCTGTTAACGAGCTGTGTGCACTCATTTGAATTAGAAACCGCGTTCACGCAGAGACAGGGAACTCTAGCGGTAACTCTTGTCGACGCCTGCTCTCGTACGCCGGACGACGCAAAGCAACAAAAATCCAAGAATCGCTCTCTCTTTCAAAATGGTTCTCTGCGCCTTGTTTCCGCTCTTTCTCTGCTCCACGGGACGAACATTCGGATCAAGGTGAACGGGATGAGCGGCCGATCCGCTTCCTCCTTGGTCGACCAAAGTAGCTTTCTCGAATCTCGGCGTGCCTAAGACCTCCTCGCGTCTCTCCGCGGCACTTTCCTTCCGAGTCGTGAAAGCTTTCAATCGTCCGGCCGACACGGTCGAGCCTGCCCTTCCTTCCATTCTCCTTCCCCTCCTAGGCGCTCCAAAGTCCCGTCATATGCTCGACGTGTCGAAAATCACGGGCGCGAGCTTCTCTGCTGCAAGAGTACTCATGCGGGAAAAGCTCCTTCCAACATTTGCGTTCACTGCGGTCTACTACAACGCCTTTCGCGTGTTGCACGGCCCTCGGTTTCGATAACGGCTCAGTGTGGCATTGATCTCGAAGTAATCAGGGCGTAGTCACAAAAATACAGTCAGTGCGCAGGTGAACTGGTGGAAGTTTATCCCGATGAATTTAAGCCGAGACTGGGGCAGAAGGAGGAAAATTTTTTGACAGCGGTTCCGGTCGCGCCTCGAATGGGATTGAATAGTGTGTATGTTTCGTATCATTTATATATGTATATTTATCTACGCAGTTTGATTGTGTTCATCCTTTAATTTGTGTTACTTGCTCCACCTTAGTGTTTGTTTTTAGACAACGTCACCAGTTAACATGGGTCTAAAGTATCAAACTGCCATATTGTCATGCATGCAGCATGGAATGAGGAATTCCATCGATAGCAGTCTTGTCCCCAAGTTTTTAGCAGTATAATTAAAAGTTAACAGACAACTATTAGTTGTGGCTTGTACAATTTATTTTGAGTAAGCTGTTTTCACTTGTGTTCGTGAATTTAAGCCGAGAAAGAGCTAACATATGATTCTCGATACTTGTAATCAACTTATTAGTTTGAGATGGTACTAGCGATATTACTAAATACATAGAAAAAAAATATGCTGACAAAGAAAAAGTGAAATTAGCGGAGTGACATTCATCAGAGCATGACACGATCCGATGCGACTGCATTGATAGAAATTATGTGCTTCTAGTTTTGCTCGCGAATAAAATTGGACAGTATAAATTAATGACCGCAAAAGTAACTTACAACGGTGCAATTTGTTTCGTTATACTGCTCAAAGCAAAACTTTCGGAACGCCCGATATTCCCGGCTCCGAATTCGGACCTCAACACACTGTTTAACGCGGAACGTAGACATATACTTTGTGTAACTAGCGTGCAGTTCCGGGGAAGGCAACACCTCTGCGAAGAAAGAAAGGTCGAAAAAGAACTGACAGGAAAACTTGCAGGTCAAATAAGAGCCCAGAAAACAGGCAATGACACATTTGTTTCGTTCTTCCACAGTATTTGTTTCGCACAAACACCTTGTAATCAGCTGTGAACGAGTATTGCAGTCTTAGCAGTAAACCTGTGCCTGCTAATGACGTAAAGAAAAGAGCCTTCTTTTGTTCCTAAAATATGAAATATCACCCCTAGAAAGAAGCATCTTGCTCAGTGGTGTTGCGCTCCAGTCTACGCGTGCTGCATTTGAGTTACTATGCTTAAGTAAAATATATATGACTCAAATTCAAACACGGTTTATCGCCTCTTAGAATGAAAGTGAGGTGACAGCGGCAGTGATGCATGTAAAGTTTTCTTATTGGTCGTTCACATTCTTTTCTACAGTAATGCGAGTGGAGCTATAAAATTATGCCTCAAATGTGAGCATATTGGTTACAACAAACTGTTGGATTTCCAATTGCATTTACAACTAGACATGTGATCCAGATTTATTCCAACCTCGTTGAAGTAGCCTGTCTTTGGTATGTTATGAAGCACGGGATGGGAGAAACGTATGAACACAAGTGAAAACAGCTTACTCAAAATCAATTGTACAGGTCACAACTAATACTTGTCTGTTAACTTTTAATTGTACTGCTCAAAACGTAGGGACAAGACTGCTATCGATGGAATTCCTCATTCCATGCTGCATGCATAAAATTATGGCAGTTTGATGCTTGAGACACATTTTAGAGATAAAACAAAAACCACCACAAAAAAAAAAAAAAAACAAAAAAAAAAAAACAAGACGCGGGGTGGCAAAAAGAAAACAAACAAAAAAACACGTTTTTTGTGTACGGCTCGTCAAATTATGAGGCGCTGGAGTAAACCAGTCTTCCGCGTTAAGTTCTTATTTCGAACTCCTTTTTTTCGCGTTTAACCTATTGAAAACCATGCGGGAAGCATCTCAGTACGCACCTGACATCGTTGCACCGCAGTGTTCTTCCACAGCCGAAACCCAGACTGCTTTCATCGCCGTCACCATGGCAACGAACGCCGAATGATCTTTTCGGACGCCGCGTGCCATCAGGAGACTCGGGATATAGTATTCCTTCGCGGCTGTATACTGGAGCAAGCAGAACGGCAGAAGTTTCTTCCCTGCCTTTCACATATAGGGAGTATTCACTAGACGCCATATTTGTGGGTGCCGTTTAGAGTGCATGCTCAGAACGAGCTCACATCAATAGGCTGCTGAGACCGGCACTTTTGATGGTGCGGAATGCACGTTGCAAAAGAACTGTGCAAGCTCGCCATCAGCACGCGCTCAGCATTCGCGCACACAGCTATGGCCGCCAGTGAATACTTTCTATAGGCCGGTTCACACATGCAACGAAGCAGCGCTGCTCACGTGACGTCAGCTACTTATCGTCTGTCATGAGTAACAGTTTTCACGGTGGGATACAAAGCTGGTGCCATAGCCTCCTCTATTAGCGGCGAGATGGTTTGGTGGCGCCCTCCAATGGTACCCTCTCGTGACGTCATTGCTTTGCGAATAACAAGTTCGATGGTGTTTGTAATTAGCATGGTGGTAGCTTGAAATCATTGCGGTCTGAAGCGACCACTACAAACACCGTCAAAATAGAAATTCTTCTATTACTCTTATTTCCGTCCATGACAAATCCTTTGCTGACGTCATAGTCAGCGTTCGGCCAATCGTGGAAGGCGACGCTTTCAATCGCGCACGTCGCTAATAGAGGAGGCTATGCTGGTGAACGCTCCCGTCAGCACGCGCTTAGCGCAAGGTTAGCGCTACGCTTGTAGCGCTCCTCTCCATGTGTGAACAGGCATTAAAGGGGCGGTGCAACAATTTGCGGACTTTGGCTAATTAATTGCGGGAATTGATCCCGGCCACATATAAAACGAAAGACCGAAAACAATTCTTTCCTGCTTGCCCTAGTTTTCATTTAAAAAATAAATAAAAGAAATTGGTATCTCTGGCACCCCTCAACTCAACATTGAAGCGGCACCAGCTTCGCCTGTGACGTCATTCGGAGTGGCGTTGGTTTCCGGTTGGGTGCTTCTGGCTTCCGTTTCCCCAGCGCACGCCGGCACGCCGGCTCGCCAGGCTCGCCAGGCTCGCCGCTCTCCCGCTCTCCCGTTGATTCCCGACCAACATGGCGGCATGAGAGGACGGCCTGAGCGACGTCGAACGCTAGATGCTTGCGTATAGTAAGTCAGTTGGACTAGTGCGGCGGGCAGTCGAAGTCGAGGTTGAGACACCAGGAACAATAGGGAGTTTTCGTAGACCGCGCTGACCCCTCCGCTAAGCATTCCGCAACGAAGAAGTTGCTACTGCGCCTGCGCGCCGCTAGCCTTGACTGTGGAGTTCCCGCTATCGTAGCGGGTTGCGGAGGGCCTTGCGGGAAGGCGAAGACGATCTACGAAAACTCCCTAATAACGATACCACGATACTGCGGACCACGACCAACGCACTCCGTCGAGCGAGGGAAAGACAAAACGTCCGGGTTGCTCGTGTAGCCGCCGTAGGCGCCTCGGGCGTCGACGGCAGGTTTTGTTGACTTGCGGTAGATGGCGCCACAAATCTTTTAGTGGCAATATTAGGCTTCTGAAGCGTTTCTGCATGCCTAAACAACAATATTTTCTAAACTTAACCTTAAATCCAGCCTACAATTGCCTAACACTATCACTTACAAAAACCACTCCGAATGACGTCACACCACAGGTTCCATTTGCGGCCACTATGTGGCCGCAGGTTGGGAAAAAAAGCGTTTTTTATTTTGGGACTACGCAGCGAAATAGAGGTATCTTGGGGTATGGTGGCACTTTTTCTCTCACTTATGCTGAAGTAAACAATATAAAAAATACAAGCTGCACATTCTCTCAGTGTTAAAATCATTGCACCGCCCCTTTAAGGCACCTTTGCGAGAGCGGCTATCAACTGACAACGTTGGTCCCCGGCAGAGTGGAGAATAAAAATCAATATGATTTAAATCGCTATTTAGAACATGAGGTAAATCGTGACTTAAGTCGGTCTAGTTTTACAATGGTAATTTAAACCAAACGTTTCCCGGAAAAAATATTCCGGAACATATTTTAATTTACCGTTTATATACCATTTGATGATTTCTTCGTGCGTTTGATTTTTTTTAGATAAAAAAAATTATCGAGCGGGAATTATGCGAGAGCACGAGCAAAACGAAGTGCTCTTTGGAACAAATCGGAACGTTGAGTTTGATTTCCTCTCTCCGCTTCCTTCGTCAGCCGCCTAACGTCCTATTCTATCAAAATCCGAACGCAAAAATAAATAAACGAAAACTAGAAGGGTAATGTCCTATTGTAATCAAAATTAAAAAAACGTTTTCAGCTAACTAAAAAAAAAATTGACTTGTTTTTGGTTAGTATAACGTACATTACAGCAACCAAAAGTTGTTAATTAAACTACACTTTACATTTACAGTCATTTCTTCTCCCGCAATGTTATCAGTGATAAAAAGGAATGATAAATGAATCTTCCATGTGAAGAAAAGATATCTAGTGGTGAGGAATCGCGATTTGAAGCTACAGTGATTTAAATACAATTAATGATTAAAAAATATGACTTCATTTTAGTTTTAAGAAAAAAATGTAATTATATTTCTTCACTTTCGTCCTCTGCAACAAGATGGTTACAGTGGCGTCACTATGACGCGTAGCTTTCCTAGTGGGTCTTGTGCGGATAACTCATCGTTCCTGATCTGAGTTGGAGGAAATCACTAATGGGGATCTCGGCAGAGCAGTGCTTCTGCAAACAAGTATAGGGTCAGTAGAACATCTGCCTCGGCACGCACGAGGCTGGAGAAACGCTTTCCTTCCCATCAACGGGAGGGATCAACGTCTTGCGGTGTCCGGGAACCGCGTCAGAGCTTTCGAGCGATCTTACCGCAAGCAGACGGCCAGACTTCCGAGTTCACAAAAGCGCTGACGTTGAGAGTGACGCCGGCCCCTCGTGCTGTAACCAGTTTCTCTTTGCATTAATTGCATTATCATGTTAAAACTGCGTCGTTGCGCTGGGCCCCACCAGAAGTGCGAAAAGGATTACTTACTTTGCATATAAAAAATGTAAAAAAGACACGCTCCGCGAAGTTTTAGCCGTGATGCATCAGAGGCATCAGGTTAGGTAGTACCAGTAAGGCCTCTTATCTTGATGCCCGTTAATGGTCTTAGGTTAGCATTTGCACGGCACAAGATAAATTGTCCATCTCCAGCGGAAGCAAAAGACACCATATCGAAGCAAGGCCCGCAGCCGGCCAAGTCGTACGTACCATATTATTCCAATAAAGGCATTTCAATCCACAACCCCAACAAACTAATGTCCCGCTCTCTAAAACCTACATACACCGAACTTAACTCTTGAGAAAGCAAACTAGAAAACACCGAAACACGGAGGCTCCGTAAACACACGATGGCGCCTCGCTCTGAATAGTTCGATGAAAATCACGTCAAGGATACATCTCTGTCCTTTAAAAGGAAGTAGCCTCTCTCGCCAATCTCGAATAAAACACAAATGTGCGCGGTAGACGGGAACGAAAAAAGAAGAGCAATCCGACAAGCAGACAACGTAACCTTTTTTGCTTCTTTTTGTGCAAATTAATGACGTGTCCGCGGAGACGTTTTCTGACATTAAATGAACGAAGTACCAAACTTAAGAACTGAATCGAGCTGTACTAACCAAAATCTGTTACCTTGGGACCTGTGTCATCATATGGAATTACACCGTATTACGAGCACGTTAATATTGTGGACAATATTTTTTTTTTAAATACATGTTACAGCGCGAACGAGCTGATGTATATTAAACCGGATTCAAAAACCCGAATACTGCAGGTAATGACACACACACTCAAAAGTCTCAAGACTTTTGAGTGTGTGTGTCGTTACCAGCAGTTTCGGAGTTTTTGAATCATGTTTAATCTTTCTTCTTTGCTCTTGCTGCTTTAACAATCAACGAACTGTTTTCTCCTAATTATGCATCAAGCCTGTTAGGCCGATGAAGCAGATTATAGGCCTCATTAACTTCTCACAACCGGAAATAGCTTTATCAGATGCCTCGAGCACGTGTACGCGCTGTTTGTTATGCAAAACCCCAGCGGAACAACAACCAGGCAGCGCTCATGACGTGGCTTGTATACATAATAGAGAGGCTCGGTCGCCACTGGCGCCACCAGGCGAGGCCCGAGGTCAAAGCCTTGGTCGCGACGGAAGGCCCCGCAGCGATGCCGGTCGCCTTGGCGCGAGAGTGGAAGAAAGTTACCCCGGAGATCCTGCGTTCTTCGCAAGGTTATCGGGTCGATTTCCCCGTCGAGTCCTTGCGAAGCCCGGCACCGCCGCCTTGCCTTCAACGGCGAGCACTTTTTCGTCTTTTGCGTTTTTCTTTTTTGTTACTTTCTTTTCAGTCCGTCGTGCCCTTCGCTGCGGGAAACTGGTTACAGCACGGGGGGAGGCCGGCGTCACTCTCAATGTCAGCGCTTTTGTGAACTCGGAAGTCTGGCCGTCTGCTTGCGGTAAGATCGCGCGTAAGCTCTGACGTGGGCCCCGGATACCGCAAGACGTTGATCGCTCCCGTTGATTGGAAGGAAAGCGTTTTCTCCAGATTCAAGGACCCCCACCCGCACAAAAGCTGTTCGAGAAATAGTTCGCCGACTTGTTACGAGAGCACTTGAACAATTCGTATAACGGAATTACCGAATATTGAATCGAGCATTTCATTTCCTCTCTTTCACCGACATTTGTATAGTTTACTGTAAGCATCTTCTCTTGCCTTTTCGGTAATATCCGACAAACTGTAGTAGAGTTATCTAGCTGTGCCCGTCAGGATGGCCATAGACTAGCGCGTGAATATAGGTGGACTAAGACTACCCACAACCCCAAAATACATTAAACAGCAACCGACATTTAAGTGCAGTGAAATAGTATTGGGATATTAGTTACACTGCACCGATACTAACCAAACTGTTGTGGTAACGATGCGCGGAAGGCAATGCAAATATACGCCAACCATAGGCGTACAGGAGCCTGATAAGGCCGCGGTCACGCTACTAATACCTCATATTAAATACAGTCTGAAGACACTGTCTGAGCCATGGAGCTGGGAAGCTTCTAGAGGCGACATGATGCCACCATAGGTGAGCCCAGAAGTCTGGAGGGACACGCCCCCAACGATGACCAAAACCACATCTGTTTCTGTCAACATCGGGGTGGCCCCGCGGGTGACCGAAACAGATGCGGTTTTGGTCATCGTTGGGGGCGTGTCCATCTACACTTCTGGCTTCACCCCTGGTAACGTCATGTCGCATCCAGAAACTGCCTACCTCCATGATCTGAGACTTGTTTTCTTCGTTGTACGGCGGTCCTGTTTTATTGGTCATGCAAAATCTGTCTTTCGACATATTAGAAGCAGAGATGCTTCGAACACTCTCGAGACGTGTCCGCAAAGAATGCTGTCCTCATGACCGCAGAGCAACAAAACCCCCGTGTCTTTCGCACGATGCATATGGACAGTGTGACTACGGCTCTGGGATGGAAGATATTCACTCCCCGAAAGAAAGTATACGTACAAGTGTTGTGCAGCACCGTGATTGACGTGGGAAACCCGACAACTTGCTTTGCTATACGACTCTAGCAAAACCCTGCGCGTCTACATTGTCCGCAAAGCATGTACTGGTCCAATCTCTGCGATCAGGCGAACGCGTCTAGCAAATGGAAGATCCCGACAGGAGATTCGACCCAGACGCACTCTTCCGTAGGACCAAGGAGCATGATGTGTCACTTACGCATCGTCGGTGCGCAGACTGCGTTTTTGAGTCATATCCTTCTTCGGGCGTAGTCATTCGTTGATGGCAGTGATTGGACCACCGTGTGTCTTGCGGGAAAGGGGACACGAGAATTTGGGGAAAGAAATATAGCTGCTCGCTTCGGTGCCTCACGACGCTTCACGAAATTTCGATTAAAAAGTATGCTTAGAATGCTAACTTCAAGATAGCTGCAAAATTTCCTCGAAACGTAACTGGTGACCTGAAGGAACACCTGCCTTTTTAGTTGAAACAAAAACAAACATTATTTTTTTAATTACGTTTTGATTATTTAAACTCGACATATAAATGTGGACGACACAAATACTCGTAGCGGCACGCGTCATCCCCATTCAATACACAAAAATGTAAGAAACCATTAAAACGTTTCTTTCCAGCTTACTGCTAATAAAACATTATGAGGGTGTATAAAGCTGCCGATATAGATCGAACACTAAACATAGAACATCGATTAAAGATGTCGTACTTAACCACATACCAACATATTGGCCACCGCGACAATGTTTCTTTAAACGTCGTTTTTGTAAACGCGTAGAGACTCGCTTAAAAAATTTCTAGCGATCATAATCGACAAAAACTTACCGACAGGAAAAACGGTTATGACGCTCCCACCCAGGCAAAATAGCTTGCAAGAAATTGTCACGTTTTGCTTTGTTTGGAGTCGAACCCTAATCGATCCGGCGAATGGTGGTTCACGCGTCCACCACCTCCACACCCTCTACGGTGGGTTCTAACTTGATTAAACCGTCGAATCGTCCTCGAAAAATCTGCGAGAGCAGTTTGCTAAAATAAGAACGGAACGCTGCTTCAAAGAGAAATATCCCAAACCCGGAGATAGGGCGTGCCTGGTGGCCTGCTGTCAGATTTTTCGTTTTTATTTATTGTCTAGAGAGGCAGTACTGAAGCTCATATATTCCGCTACAGTGTAACTTGGCCAAGAGCGAACACTACGGTAGCCTCCGACGAATCACAGCGACAGAAAAAAGCACGTAAAAGCTCTCCGCAGGAGGAGTGCGCTCGGGCGGTACGTTGTCACGTGATTCTCTTCGACGCGCTGATTGGTTCATCGAAGCCGTAGTTTTCGCTGTTTGGCAAATTGTTCAGAATAGATTTGTAGCAAAGAGGCATCAGTCTGTGCACCCACAAAGGATCAGGGAAAGAATGGTCAAAGTGCATGCTAATGGTGCGGGTCTTTTTTGTTTTTCAAGGACGAGAGAAAAAAAAAACGAACAAACAATGCCCTCTCTAACGTAGAGGAGGAAGATATAGATGTGTGAAAAGGACGTTGGTAGAGTGACTCATGAAAATGACTTGTTGAAGGGAAACCTGTGTATTCGTTGGGGTTTATGAGGAGGCACCACTTATCAAACTTTCCAACAATTATTATTTTTTTTTAAGAAGCTCCATCTTATTTTTTATTTTTTTTGTGTCCAGGAGAATTCTGTACAAGTCAGGTCATCACAGCGACCTTGTCATGGGGAAACTGGTCACAGCGGAAATCTCGTCATAGGTCATGTCGTCAGGGGGGCTCGTAACGGCATGGCTTTTGTCAATTTTGTTTAAACGTATTTGTCGCAGGCGCGGCCTTAAGGCTTCAATTGCGTAATTTATAATAGGTCATGTTCGTTTTTCTACTTGTTACAAATTATAACAAGTAGAACAATGAATCGGTGGTTATTGGTTATTATAACTCTCTCTTTAAGAAAATAGGGTCTGCATGCCTGACGGGTATACCAATTTGACTGCACCCTTCCGGAACTTTGTGCACATAATGCGCACAAAGCAACAGGAATTTTGAACATTGCGAAAACTATGAAAACATCAATCAAAACTTTTTACAGCAGCATAGTACGCTCCGCGTTGGGTTTTCAATAGCTCCGTTGTACAGCCTGCCGGTGTTTTCTGGTAATTAACGCGTGTTCCTATATGTATAGGGGATATTCACAGGACGCCATATGTGAGGGTGACGTTTATTGCGCATTCTCTGAACGAGCTGATATTAATAGGCTGCCAAGTGGGTCCGGACATTTCGTCGAACGCCGTTTCATCGAACGCCGTTTCATCGAAGCCGTTTTATCGAACACCGTTTCATCGAACGCCGTTTCATCGAAGCCGTTTCATCGAACGCCTTTTCATCGAACGCCGTTACAGCCTGCAATAATTTTGCAATTTATTTTAATTTTTATACACAACGTCATCTAATTCTCCCTTTTTTTAAATCACAGTATGCAGTGACGAGGTAAGTTCCATCGTGAACATATCCTGCTTCCAGAAGAAAGCCTCCATGAAACAATGACCTCTCTCCATGTCACATGAAACAATTAAAATTGAGACAAAAAAAAACAGAAAGCACGATGTGCTTTCTGGGAAGCGGGTAGTGTTTTATTGTCTGACAGCGTGTACCTGTAACCTTGGGTTATGTGAGGATCCGAAAGGGATCTGCTTTCTTGGCTGACAGAGTACACGCAAGGCTTTACTATTATCTGGTGCGGGTTGGCCTTCCTAAGAAAGCGTCCTGAAGATGAGTCATAGGCAAAAGGGTCGCTGATAAAGTTGACAGCAAAGGGGAGGTGCTTCCAGTCCAGGTGCAGCCCGAAACCATGTTGGCTGACACTTTGTGCAGCTTTTGTCTCTGTAAAATTTGAAAACTAAAAAAAAAAAAAGCAGAAACGTTCAATCTGAGCATCAACCTGATAATCAGAGTATCGTTATATATTATTTCGTGTGCTCTCCTGGCAGAGTATCGTTTTATTGTAAGCGTGCTACCCTGGCAGTTAAATGCTTTTCGTGAATAAACCTTCAACTAAGCGTAAGTGTGCAAACGAGCTGGTGTGAATTGCACGTTACCGAAACCCCCAGACAGCCGGTAAAAAAACGACACAGACATTCAAAAGTGTTTTAATTGTCGGTCCTTTACCTCCACTGTCATGTTTGCTCACATGTACATGAGTAAAACTTTTCAGTAAGTCGCATATCCATTTGTTTTTATACCAATGGTTTCTATTTCTAGTAATTTGGCTCCACCCTAAAAACAGTTTCACAAGTGACTACCTTAGTCTTAACAAATGTAAGCTAAAACATCCATAAAGCACTGTTATGCCCCAAAACTCGATACAGAGGAATTCGATGAAACGGCCCCTAGCGATTCGATGAAACGACGTTCGATGAAATGTCCATTCATTCGATGAAACGGCGTTCGATGAAATGTCCATTCATTCGATGTAACGGCGTTCGATGAAATGGCGTTCGATGAAATGTCCGCTACCCGCTGCTAAGACCGGGAATCTTGATGGAGCGCGATGCACGCTGGAAAAGAACTTTGGAAGTTTGCTGTCTGCAGGCGCCCCGCAGCCGCGCACACAGCTATGGCCGCCTATGAAATAAAGCCAGTGTTCTACCAACTGCGCACTCTCGTTTTCCGGATTTCAACTGGTAAACAAAAGAGAGAAAAAAAAGAAAAGAAATACATTATTAAAATTGAAAGAATAAAAAAATGAAGGTTCACGCAAGGGTACTTTCGTGTGCGCATCTGACTACGCCGGCAAGAAGATAAAGGGGAGACACCGAGACCGTTATGGACGCGAAATAATCGACTTCTTCCGCATCGAGAAAGCAAAAAAGAACGTCTCATCGGCATTCATAATTCTATCAAGACGTAAAGTGAAATTTCGGAACTAGAAAGAATGTGCAACTCCCCGTAGAAATTGGACAGCCATGGACCCCCTGTCCTTGGCCCGTCGTCGACCCCCTCTACCTTTCTATGTTTACCTCCCCCATTTCGCCCACTCTTTAACACCCCCTTATCAGTGTGATCTCGGGAACAGCCCGAATTTTTCGTTTCCACATAGAGACGTTTTTGCTAAATCAGTTCAACAAAAACGTTCCTTCTTTTGAACCTTAGCATTCCCCTTACAAAAGACTGTCCTCTAAAAGGAACTCTGAAGGATGCTTACAATGGAAAACAGGGGTCACAACGAAAGATAATATTACATTGTGAGATAATGAACTGTTTAGCGAAAAAAAGAAGAGCAGAAATTTGACGAGCGAACTGAAAACATTTGACTACTTTTCCTGTGACGAGAAGGTCAATGCGACCACTCTCCCTACTACGGGATCACCTAGACCGAGATGTCCTCTTTCAAGAGTTCACCTATAAATGACCAGTTTTCCTATGACGAGTTGGCTGTGACGAGTGGAGCTGCTCCCGTTTTGTTGAACGCCTTGCTGTAAATTTAAGCTGCACACGTTTTTGTTACATTATTAACTAGGCAATAGCCGGAACCTTTCTGTAGATTATGATCCGTCAAGTCGACTAACGCCGGGGTTACACTGCTCATACATCATACAAAATACAGTCTACATACACGAGTAAGCGCAATATTCGTGATTCGAATGCCGCGTGACACAGTTTCTCCTTAAAGGCACTGTCATGCGGCATTCGAAGAACTGATCTCTTGATGACTCGCATTCGAATCGGTTTGCAGACTGTCTTTTGTACGTGACCCCGGCTTAGCTCTTCTGTAAGCGAGCCACCGTCGCGTATTTGAGACATAACCTGGTAAAGCAGGGTGGACCCTTCACCAAAGGCCGGACGCTTGCCGGATCATTAAATTGCGTTAACGCGAGCGATCTGGTAACTAACCACTAAATAGAAACTGTGAAATATATCGATTATTTTCTTCATCCTTCTTTATCGTTTAAAACGTAAGGGACGAATCCCGCATCGGAACGGCTCCAGCCGTTTCATCGATCCATATTGTTCCAGCAGAGTGCTCATGAATCGTCAATCTCCCTTTTTACGTTCGCTGCTTCCTACACCCTTTCTACCGACTAGGATACAAAACTACTGAAGTCACTGAATTCTGGCAAGTAGCGCCAAGGTTCCCGTATGGTTGCCATTTCTTGGTGAAACAAGCGCACTTTGCTCCCCCACCCCACGCGGCGTCGGTGCTTGGAGACATTGAAAAAGAATATTCCTGGCATGAAATGAACAAGAAGCACAATATTATTGTAAGAGATATGTTGATATAGGCCAGAGTGATAAGTTTATCGCATTTACAGTGCCAACTACGGATAATTTTCCGAGGAACACGTTAGGTACGATGACACGTCATCGCGGTCTTCACGCGGCTGGTTCAGAACGACCCTTTCGATGCTTCGCAACAGCCAGCCACCGCTCCAGTCGGCCATTTTTTTTAAAGAAATGTTTATTTACCGGTTTACAAAATTCAAAAAAGGATTCAACATGGAACTAACAGGGCACCAGCACACATAGAGCACATTGGAACTAACAGGACGCACAGAGTCGCTTTCACCGAAGTGTTTACTACAATGGCGAGAGGTTCTCCAATTTCACTTTTCTATTTTCATTTTTATGAGACATTTTTTTCTCAGTTTTGTTTTGCCTGAATCATAATACAAGAACTTTGGGAATGCTTAAGCTTCGCCTGAAACGCGATAGTGTCATCGGGTCCCGTTCGCGAAGCCTTCTTCCCTAAACCCGCGATCGTTCCTAAGCCGTGCAAGCGTATGTGCGTGGTCCACTCGGTAGCGTAAAGTGTCACGTGTGATGTCATGTTACGTGATGTCACACGTGGCTTTGACGTCCTGACCCTATCGACCCGCTAAATTTAGCGGAAAATTTCCCGCTAAATTTGGCAGGAAAATGTTGTGCTACATTTGGCGGCAGTATTTTCCGCAAAATTTGGCGGAAAATGTTTTCGTTAAATTTGGCACGTCGATGGGCTCATGACGTCGCACGTGGCTGCGCGCGTTGCATTATGGGATTTTTTTGGTTTTACCGACGCCGGATTTCTCGTGACACGAGCTCCAAAACGCTATCACGTTAAAGTGCGCCCTATTCACCGTGGGAGATGTACGTTGTAGCGGTTAAAGCGTTGAATATTCTATTTCCATCATCCAACTTCTTATATGGAATAGAGAACAGCACACTACCATGCAAGCGCTTCGACACCTCAGCGCCAAAAGTGTTTGTTAGCACGAGTACGCGCGCCACGGTTTCAAGCTTTGGTTTCAAGCAAGTCCTACCACAAATATCACATCAGCAAATAAACGCAACGCGTGAAACAGGCTTTTCCGCGCGTTGCCCAAACAGCGCGTGAATCTGATTGCTGACGAGCCGAGGAATCCAAGATCTGCGCGTAGAGGAACGCTGGAGAGGAGGCGACCTCCTCTCCAGTGTTCGCTCTGCTAAAGTGGAAAGAGGTGGGATGAGCTTACATTTTACTGAGCGACAACCTCTCCTTCTGTCTTTCATCAAGCCCTTCCTTCACACCACGACGGAAGCATACACGCATTTGCTATGCAATTGCCACTGAGACGGTTTTCAACAAAATAAAAGCACTTCATACTCAGGTTTGAGAGGACCGAAACTGTGATTGCCATGGCAACAGATGCGGTTCAGTCAATCGACTTACAAGGTTTTGGTCGTATGTATGTTAGTATCTGTTTGTGTCCCGCTAGAAGGCAATGACGCTTCTTATTTCACTAGCGCGAACGTTTTGCTGTATTTGCGACGTCAATTCTACGTAGCACCTACGAGAAATGGTCGCTGGTAATTCGTAACATTGACAAAAGATTTTCGAGCCAAAACAGAAAGGACGACAAGAAATAGGAAATATACGGGACCGCAGGTGTTCCACTGGTACCTGATAGATGTCTCCAGTGTGCTCCCTCGTCGGGAGAGGTGTTAAGGGATTTCAAGGCGCTCGGTCGTAAAAAGTTGCAAGCCTGCGAATGCGCCTGTAGGTTTCCGTGACTTTAGGAGCTATACAAGCTGCGCGCTCTAAATTGTAAAGGTAGTAAAAAATTAAAAAAATGCCAATGCTTGCAGTTTTCTCTTTTAAGCTTATTTAAAAGAAATTATATTTATTTATATTCACGTATCCAGGCGAAGGCTTCTAATACGTTAAGCCTTCTAATACGTTAAGCCCGATTCACATGGTGCAATTTTACTTGCGATTTCGCAGGTGCGGCGGTGAGCACCGCAGCTCCCACCAAACATTTTTTTTCTCCCCACTCGAACGACGTCGCAATTGCGAAATCGCAAGTAAAATCTCAGCATGTGAATCAGGCTTTAATCGTATTTTTTCCGAAACGTTTAACGCCCCCTCCTTTCTAAAAGATATGCCGACTCATTATATAAAACTAAGATAATTATAATCAGTGTGCAAAGTCGAGTAATTGCTTCGTGGTCATTGTAGTCATCGTTACAACATGCCTATTTCGTTGGCGAAGAGCCTCTAATTACGAAAGCATCGAATGGGGGTACGGTTCGGGAACGTGTATATCTTTGTTTACGTATTGACCTGCTTATACCGTTTATGATAAGCCGTCCTGATGTTGAGCGATATGGAGAACTGAGATGGGAGGTAACGTCCTTCGCTTTTGCTTCCACCAGGCAGCCCTGCCAAAAATAAAGGTACCAGGGGTTACGGAAAAGTAGCGGTGCATAAGAGCGGCCATGGGAATCGCCAATAAGGCGGGACACTCAAGGCAAACGGCCGCCGATGGGGTTGAGCCCTGTTTATCGATTTATCTGCCATTCGGTTCTGGTTTGCTGCTGTGTTTTTTTTTTTTTTTTTTTATTACTATTAGCCTGAACATACTGCTCGTTCTTACTTACAATATCAATGACTGTGCTGCAAATCTAAGTCCTCTAATGTCACCGGGCCTCCAGATAGCTTCTTTGGAAGGGTCATTTAAATATGACGCCTTTAGGTGGGTTTGAAGCCGGCCGTCATTGGGTTAATTAGAAGACTATTCGCCGAAGGTATCCACAAATAAAGATCATCTAGTTAAACATGGTAAGAGTGCAGACGAGCTGGTGAATATTAACCATGTTGAATTAACCTGAGACTGGTGAAGAGGAAAAAAAAGCAAGTTTTGAGACGTCGTCCTTTCTTTTTTCTGTATCTCCTACGTTTTGACGTATCTTCTCTTCTCCAGTTTCAGGTTAATTCAACATGGTTAATCATCTAGGTATGTTTTTTTTTTTTTTTTTCCAGAGCGATAGTGACGCCTCTTGTCGTTACAAACAAGGGCAGGGAGCAGTTACCACAAAGACGAGAAAATAGTGAGAACGCTAATCGCTCTTCTGCTAACAAGTTATTTTAGGCATAACATTAAATAATAACTTATAGGCACTTTTGGTCCTTCGGCCCTTTCTGATGACAGGTTTTGCAATATGTTGTTTCTTTAGGGGTCTCCAAACCTTTTGGCCAAAGAGTAGGATTGGGGGTCTGTCGAAGTCTCAAGGGACAAAAATAAACAAGTAGATATAAGTGTGGAAATATAAATATAGAAACATAAATAAGCTACTAAATAGAAAGCCTTAAACTCGAGCAAGAATTAGAAACAAAAAAACATCTATGATGGCTGAATGGAGATACTGTATTATTTTTCTTGAAAATTCAATATATGCTGCTAATTATTACATTGCAAAGTAATTTGCAACCGAGAAAACTTATCAGGCATAGATCAAAGCGCATAGAAAATTTGGCATGTTCACACAGCATAACTAATGAGAAGGGTAGAAATCATAACGATAATATGCGGAACTTATGACACAGTTCCGATCATATAAGAAAATGCTCAGGAATTTTTAACATAGTTACACAGACAAAACAGGGGATCACGATTAGCACTAGTGTTATGATGACAATGTGGAATAAACAATATGGCGAGAAAACCCGTGTTTCGATGCAGTTGTCCTCGTTCTTGTTGTACTTCCGTTTGCGCTTTTAAAGGAGCTGTGCAACGATTTTAATGTTGAAAGAATTGGCATTTTCTGCTTTTGATATTGTTCATTGTGTCACAAATGGCAGAAAACACACCTCCTTTCATCGAAATGTTGCGATTCCGCCGCGTAATAGCGAGGCAGAACTTAGAATATTTCCCGACCTGCAGCCACGAGCGGCGGCCATGCGAAACAAGCGGCGTGACGTCACTTGGGTGGTTGTAAAAAAAATAGCAAGTTGTGCGAATACCTCCTCGATAAAAGGTAACTTTTCTATAAATCTTGTCGTTGCAACATATATATAAATGCGTCAAAACCCTGGTATCATCGACAAAACTTTTATTATACGGAGTTTTAGTGGCGCCATCTATCCTAGGTCCACAAAACCACGAATAGCCGCCAGAAGCCAGAGGGGGGGGGGGGGGGGGGGGGGGGGGCGGAACAGCGCCGGACGGGCAAGGACGGGTATGGCCGGACCCGGATGAGACTTTCCTCCTTTCACCGTATATTTCGCAGGGCGCCCGCCAGCACGTGGTCACGCGGTCGCGAGCGGATGAGTTCTCGCTGCTCGTTGGTGGCTCTAAAGAGAGAACGTTTCCGGAACCCCGCGCCTACTCTAGTGATGTCACTGCGCACGTGACCCGGAAGACGATGTACGAGTTGAGAGGCGGCAAAAACCTGGATCTTTCTTATTTTTTTAAAATAAAAACTAGGGTATCCAGGCAAAATCTGTTTTCTGTAGTTCACTGCAGAAGTGTCAGGCATCAACTTCCACAACTATTTAAGCAAAGCCCTGAAATTGTTGCACAGCTCCTTTAATGCGCGCTTCGACTCCTTTTTGTTTTTTTACGCGCTTATTTGTTTGCGTTCGTCGCAGTGGGCCGCGGGCCTCGTGTAGCTAGGAAGACCGCGGCCATTCGCGGGTTGATCGAAAGCCCATTGCGGGCTGGATCTGGACCACTGTCCGGAATTCGGAAGGCCCCTGCTCTAAATAGTGATCAAGGCTGTTAATGACTCTCTCCTTCTGCTAAACCGTAAAATCTCATTCCATATTCCCAAACGACAGAATAAATCCACGACTTCTTGCGTAATTTATTTTTTTTATTATTTTTTTTTTATTTATTCTTTTAACTAGAATTTGGCTCTCCATTGGCATGCATGCACCTTATGTATGACAAGTGAAAGAACTCTGATGTGGACTTTGCTAATTTTGAGAAGTTTCAGACAAGTGTATTTACTCACAAATACTCGCTAGTCATTTTTTTTCTCTCTCTCTCTCTCTCGTCTCACATATAGAGCTTTGCAAAAAAAGCTCTCTGGCCACCGCCATCTTGCGACTCGAACGACCCCTATCAGCCAGACATTTCTGCCACCCGCCTGAGCTGTGGAAACCCGGTCAGCGTGACTCCCCACCTGCATTAGGCATTCGGAGTTCACCGGCTTCTCTTGTAAGTTTTTACTTTATTTGCCTGTTTAGGGTGCTTACCCTTTCTGTGTTATCTTATCTTCCACTGTGAGAACCAGGGAATACCAGGGCTCGTAGCCTGCTCGGCCCTCGCAGGAAACGAACGAAGAGAGCGAACGTCGAGCAGCCCGCGATACGAGCAGTTTGACGTTCTTGGGGGATTATTTCCGTTGAAATAATCTCCAAAAAGCCTTCCCGGCTATGTTCCAGATCTTCGCAAAAAATAACTGATAGGGTCGGGTCCGGAGTGTGGGGACGGAATAGACACGTTTGTTCATTTGCTTTGTAGCTGGGCAAAAAAAAGCAGCTCTCTCCTACATGTGTTGCAAAACACGCCGGATTCCGTCCGATCGTCGTGAAGTGACTATCGTCGAAACTGTATATTGGATATGCTGTTATTTGAGACCTTTCTCAAATCCTGTTCGGACAACGCGGCACCGTGGTGTACGTACAATATATGTTGTTCAATTGATGAGATTCGTTGAATTTCATGTTGTGAGCGGGGATTACCCATGTGGTTCGGATATCCTGTGTTCGAATATTTTCGACGGTCAAGACCTTTGTAGATTGGCTCGGCTGAGTGTATGGTGCCGTAAAAAAGATCAACATAGTATTAAAATAATCCAGTTGCATTTTTTCTGCCGCGCACGGACTCACCAAAACAGCTTTCATTGTTCTTGTTTTTTTGTTCTTAAAAATAGTACAATGGATTCTTAAAAACTCCGGGAAATTCTGTTAGTCATAGAGCACATAATAACAAATAGAACGCGGCAATTTAGCCTCCACCAGCGTCCGGAAGTGCGCCTACACAGGCTGCCACAGCCCACTGACGAGAAACTCCACAGCTCAGCGCAGTCGGGCAACACTGACGTACCCTCTCAAAACCAGGGACGCCCGCTGTAAATCGCTTCGTTCGAGACTGCCGCTGGAAAGGACTATACGGGAACCTTTCCTAAGGCTTGTCAGCTCTTTGGGGGCAAAATAATATATAAATTTATCGATCGAATAATGAATTGAATTATTGAAGTATAATTGCAAAGGTTTCCGTTGGTCTTTCGGGAACGCTGAAGTCTTTCCCCGTGAGTGATATTCTGAACCATGATCTGAAGCATTTCAAAAACCGCGACATATGACGGTTTTTTTTCTCTCTCTTTCTTTTCAGATTCGTTATCTGAGGGTTCTTGAAAAAAGTCCCTCCTCTCGATCAACGAACTAAGTGCGGAAAGTCGCAACTTGCGCCGAAAGCTCCAAAACGGAAAGGTGCCGCGAAAGGTTCAACTTAGGAGCATACACACTCCGGGAAAGAGATAAAACATCCGGCAAGCTCCCTGAGCACACACACTTCTGCTCGAGCCGTGTCCTTCTCCAAGGCTCCCATGTGCCTTACAACGGAGCGCGGTGGACGCCACGAGAGCCATCAGAACACATTCAACGCCGTGTAAGCATCACGTGGCCATCGATTGAGCCGTACAGCGAATGCACGGGGCCCCTGTAGAGTCCCGTGGTGCCTTCGCAGTCCTGCACCGGCGGGGATGGTTCCTAGCGCCTGCTCCGGTCCATCGTACGGCAAAACCGAGCGTAGAAAATGGATCACTCGTTGGCGCCCCCCCCCCCTCCCCCTCCCCACACACACACACACACAGAATGTTTCGTCGCTTTTTATATTTTGTCCCATCTCCTTTTTTTTATATTGATATAAGTTGACAACAGGCTCAGGTCGACACGAAACCTCCCGAGATAAAAATAAGAAATTGAAGGAAACGCCAATATATTTCATATAAACATGATTCCGCTCAGTGTGAGCATTCGTATTGAAAGGAGATGATCTTTACGAGAAAAAAAAAAAACGCAAATCGACGCAGTTTCTTTTTTTTTTTTTTTTTCTACGCTTTTCTTTATTGGTGTTTTAATCGATCCAAATGAATCCGGGCGCTGTGGTTTGATGCAGAAAATAATAATAATGATAAAAAAAAGAATATCATCTAAGAGTGTGCCGAAATTGAAGCGGCGGAGAGGTATAGATCCGCGTCGTGTGCGTGCGCGGTCGTATCGAAAAGTAAACAGTCTGGATCTCTCTGTTTGACCCATTGACACGTGTTGACTCTTCGAGCACGTAGTGCGGCACGCTCGCCCTTTTGATGTGCCCAGGAAGACGGCGGCTGCGAGCGAGATTTCGGCTCCGTCGCGGCATGGCTCTCTGTTTGCCCGACGGCGCGCTCTCTGCAAGAGCAGCGGCATGCATCGGCGAGCCTTTTCAGAGGCTTCGCCCGGTGTGTGCAAAACGTATGTGTACTTGCCACCCAATAGATCCGTCCCATATGGGTTCGCTTCTCCTCGGGGATTGGTCGGATACGGAAGCCCGCTCACTTTAATATGACAGTGCGCATGGTGCGAGGCCGAGCGAGTGAGTGAAGACCTGCCGCCGGTGAAACCTCCTTCCTTTTCCTTTTTTTTTTTCTTAATATTTTTCTATCGCATGGTGGAGTTTGAAAGAGAGGAGTGCAAGCATGTGTACCAAAGCTACTACCCCGCGAAATTGAATCCGGAATCTTTCTTTCCCGATGACAGTTTTCTTTTCTTTTTTATGCTACGAGAGAAACAAGGTGAAAAAGAAGAGAGAGAGATCGTATTTCTATTATCATACCTGCTTTCGTGGTGGAGTTCAAAGATACGAAGCGGAACCTTTTATTTCTCTCTGCAAGCCTGGCTTTTTCTGCTTGCATAATTATCGTTCTTGATGAATGAATGCTGGCTGCATATGTTTGATTGTAACTTATTGACTGGGCAAATGAAAAAAAAAAAAAAGAGCAAGAGAGACAGCGGAGAAAAAGACGTGCTGGATAATCTGGACGGGCGATTCTGACATAGATTGAGGCTTAGGGAAGACCGGATTTGAGCGGATTGCGGGGCAGGCGCGGTGACGAGTAAAACCAGACCGCATCCGATACGAATCGCAATCGAATATAGCGCCTGTTGGAAGTCTACAGCCTGCATCCCAGATTTTCAATGAGATAAAAAGAAGAAAAACTGGAGGCGGAAGGGAGGGTGTTTCGATATATGCGTTAGTAAACACTCTCAATGAACGGGAGTATTTCGAGTGCGTGTCACTTTTACTTCGTGATATCTTATACGCGAAGCAGCACGGACTGAACTGAACGTTACGTATTTGAAAAAAAAGGGAGCACCGAGGTATTTTCAAAGTCTGTTTTTATTTTCGCGTTAATATTTCCCCTTCTTTTTTAAATTATGTTTAAGACAAGGTATTTTCAGTTCCTTACTACGGGCAGCGAACATTTCTAGCACACACGTTTTTTCATGTTGCTTACATGCAAAACGTCATTTTTTTTTTGTTGTTGCTTATATCTAGGGCTCGGTGTTTTAGGATATATCCGAAAAACTTCGAGAAACACCCACCGGGAAATTTTTTGTCAATTCAGATTGATCCAATAAACTCCAAATTGTTATGTTCCCATGCTACCCCCCCCCCCCCCCCAAACAAAAAAAAAAAAGTTTTTTTTTAATTGTTTTTTTCTTTTTTTTACAGTTTGAGCAGCGCAGGATCAATGATGCTGGGAAAATGAGACCGTAATTATCTTTCAAGCCCCGGACCGTTATCAAAATACGGCTTGTCTCGTCAAGGTTGGT
The DNA here is from genome assembly GCF_016920785.2 of Ixodes scapularis. Lineage (NCBI taxonomy): Eukaryota > Metazoa > Arthropoda > Arachnida > Ixodida > Ixodidae > Ixodes > Ixodes scapularis. The sequence goes on along the minus strand of NW_024609857.1, from coordinate 106,340,686 downwards.
ACAGGGAAACAGGACATCGTACCATTCATGTCACAACAAAAGCCACTCTTTTGGTTTCCAGTTTGGGCCATGGGATTGGAGATGTAGAGAAAGCAGAGGTTATGTTCCTGGGGGTAACCGTGAAAGCTATGGACCATAGAGATTGTATAAAATAGGGAAGAGGGGTAGTCGAAACTTCTCTATTACAATCTTAACCACTTCACCTCGCGCGGCCGCGGAATAGATTGATGGGATGACTACGAGCTTCCTTGCGGATACCTCCGCCAGTTTATTATTTTAAGGTATCGACGTTTATCGAAGCCACACTTGTGTGCGACTTTTGTCGTGGGACAAATTAGTATTGCCCGTGACACCAACGCCAAATTCAACTGAAGAAATCTTAATTGACACAAGCGCGTTTTATTTTTTATCTGGCATACGTTTTCATCAGGTTATTATTTATTATTTTTAATAGGAAACACTGCGAAATTAATCTCCAAATTTCGGAAAATTGGGGATTTACGAAAAATAAACTCCGATAAACACCGAATTTTCGCTAAAAATAAACTCCGAAAAACATCTTCCGAATTTCACGAAAAATAAACTCCGAAAACACGGAGCACTACTTATATCATGAGGAGGTAATGCAGCATAAAACAAAAAAGTCAAGAGAGTTTCAAAGCATATATGTTTTCGGGCTTCATGGCATCCTAACTGCTCGCCGAATAATTTACCGAAAATATATGTCAGCAATAATGCTAGTAAAACGTTATAATTCTTTATAGAGACAATTCAGCATATCTAATGGTTTGCAAAACTTGAGCAGATAGAACACAAATTATAACCATAAATATCGTATAAATGCACGTTTACTTCGAACGTGCATTTGAGGAAAACGCAAAAAAATTAATAATAATACAGTACATGAGAATCATTGAGCTCTTGTCAAAAAATAACAGAGCAGGAATCCTCGTGAAGAGTACACCTCTTGACAATCGAACTCAGCGTATTTATTTTGGTACCCATATAATCGTGATTGACTATATTTTTTATATCACCAATTTTTAGCTCTTCGTAAATCTTCTCAAACTTTTTCGGGGCACTCAGCTCAGCAGAATTACGTACTTACTTCTCAAAAGTTCGAGCCATAAGTTTACTGATGCGACCGTTCACCCGAACGTAGGGTGCTGCGCTATTATAAACTTTTACTGCTGGACTTGTCTCTCGTACAAAGATTCTCGGAAAGAACGCGTCCAAGAGGAAGCGACGAACAGAGTTACACGACAACTGCCCCTCCTCTCCCAGATCCGAACAAATTACGCGTGCCGGAATCGGACGATTTCGCAAGCGGTTCGACTCTCCCTCCCTAGAACTAGAAGAATCACCGCAGCGGGGATACTTTTTCTTCTCTCTCTGGCAAGCTCGGCACTCTATAAAAAGAAGAAAGTAGTCGGGCGGTTTTAAAGGCGGCAGCACTTACCAGGATGACCCCTGCTGGTCATTCCGAACTCGAGCCGTTACGCGAAGCTTCGATGGCTGGAAGTGTTGATGACACTCCATTAGACAACAGATGCTGACGCTGCGGTGGTGGAGTCATCCGAGCTTGCGTACATTGTCGTTCCCGGTCTCGCCGCTTTAGAAGACGTTCCTTGGGTAGAGGCTTCTACAGGGTCCACCCACCATCGAGGTCATACGAACCATCCGTCATAGCGCCGCGGGTTCCAAGAAGCAGTGAGGTTCCGATGGGCGTCACACCACTCTACCACTTGCCGAGTTGTTGTGTTGTCCTTTTTCAAACGCACGCTTCGACAGCCACCACCAGCCACACTTCGGGGGTCTTGTTAAACGAGTCGAACGCAGAAATGATTCTTGAACTTCCACTCGCTTAAATCCACCTCCATAGAACTGGCGCCTCTAAAACACTTCACAATGTTTATATTGAAAAAAAAAAAAAATCAAGATTGAATAATGCTGGTTGTACTAACGTTATTATCTAGATAAATTCATAAACAGAAAAATCGAGTTCGTGCACGTACGCGGTGGCCGAGGAGCACGAGCCCGACACAAGCGCACGGTGATCTTGAAATGATCGCAAGTACCAAACTTCAGGTGAACGCCTCCTCGAAAAAACGTCACCTCCGGTCGACCTATTTACTACGGACCAATGGGGGAAAAGAGACCACAGCTCCTTCACGGTTCTCCTCAAGCAAGCAACCCTCTCTCCTTTTCTCCCACTCTCTCCCTTCCTCTCCTCCTCATTTTCCCGAGTCGGGACCGGTGCAGCAGACAAGCATCGGGCAATGCGGAAGCACGGAGCAGCAACATTCGCGTCTGGTCTAGGGACAATGCCCGTCCTGCCCACGGTTTCCATCGAGTTCCGCTCGGTCAACGGAGCTTTTCCGTATTGTGCCTTCTAGTTTTGGGGTTTCTTTTTTTCGCGTAGCAGTTTTATTTTTGCTGTGACCTTGGCTCACTCGTCTGACCAGGAAAGGGGGGGGGGGGGGGGGGGGAGAGAGATTTAGCGGAACTTTTTCTGCTCCACTCAGAAAGAGGGTGGAAGCCAGCCGGGCCTTCCTCCAATGTCCGGAAGTGTGCGATGTGGACTACGAGCCGACGTCGACAGTTTAAAAGAAACCGAACGTGCGATCCATGTGTGAAGAAACGCATTGGGTACCGTGGGCTTACGCTCCGTGGGCGCCAATGATGTTCGGAGGGAGGTCTAGGACCTGGAACATTGTAGCCTTCCTATAAGTACACTATGCACTGTCCTGTAATCGGCTCTAATCAACATTGAATGCGGCGTGTTGTGTCGGCATTAATCGTAGTCGAGCCGAGCACGTTGTGAGCCGAAATCCAAACAGATGAGTATATACCGCGACTCCTCTTTTTTTAAATGACCAGAAATGAACCCCCAATTGAAGATTCCTCATTTCTAAATACAAAATTAAAGGCCCTAATGTCTAGTGATGCTATCATGGGCTACGTCATCTGCATCGATGGCGATAGGCAAAAGTTCTAACAAACGGAAGCTCTCCTCAATGCAACCAACCTCCTGCAGGGGACATGGGGGCGGGAAAGAAGAGTCGAAAAAAATAATAATAATACAACGAGAACAGACTATAAAAACAACGTAATTCATACAACGAAGCTCAAACGCGCATCTAGAGAAGCAAGAAAGCTGGAGAAGGATATAAAAAAAATGTAGCTGTTGGTAAATAAGCGGGCAGGGGTTAGGGTCGAGCGTGGGAAAAGACAGGGTCTCCCCGCGAAAGGGAGTCTGTTGGAATCGCAGACGACGGAAGGGGAAGTCCTCTGCGGGAACTGGGGGATCGGGTCTCTCCCCCTTTTCTTTCTTTTTCCTTTCGTTCGCGCTTTTTTTTTTCCTTGCTCCTCTTTTGTGGAAGTCTGGAACGAGAGCGAAAGTATGCAGACCGTCGGGTTAGCCGACGCAGGTGGTTCTTCCTGCTCGGCCGTCGGGGGAGCTCGATGTTTTCGCGTAGTTTTCTCTGATGGCCTTCGGGTCTTTTTCGTTCCTTTCCTCGAGCGAATTAAGAAAAAAAACTATTTTCTAGCGTGGGAGGAAAGGGTTGACTCTGTTTTGCCGACGCGAGGAAACCACCGGATGCCGTGGAGTGGAAACGGTGGTGGAAGAGCAGATGCCATTAATCCCCGTTAGAGATAGGAATCGTCGTAACGCTTTTTGGTTTATTGTGAGGCGTGTACGAGGGTCAGAAAAAAGGGAGAAGTTAGCGGCGTGTTCATAACTCACAAAAAAAGGCTTTCGGTGAATACTCAGTTAATTATTAAACGATTTACACCACGCAGCATGTACGCGGTGAACAACCGACTAACTTCGCCCGTCGGAACATTCGCTTTGCCAGAGGTGTGAACTGCCGTTGTTCAGACACCACGCGCATGACAAACGCCACTCGGCGAAATTCTTCGCCTATTTGCAGCAGATTCACCCCATGGAAGTCAGCCTACTGAACATAAACGGAGATATGAGGCTTAACTGAGATACGTTAAAAATTAACACCTCGAAGAAGTCTCTGTACGGATCGCCAACACCGTGCTCAGTTTTTCTGGTAGAATCACTGCATTTTGCGGATCTAACGTCCTTCCGCTGTGGTGGCGCCGCTGTCGGCACTGCGCATGCGCAGACGCTTCACCTTACGCAAATCTGGTTTCTGCGCAAGAGCAGTGTTAACAACTGGTGTGAGCAAGCGCGGAGTTGTTGGTAGACAGCGCGTCGACGGTCTATAACCAACTCCCACTGGAGCGACAAACAAGAAATAGTGCCAGCTAACATGTCAAGTAAAACTTGTTAACAAGCTTTCTTGGCGTTTGGGCGTCACCGGCTGGCCACAAAAGAATGGGTTTGAAAAGTTTGTACTGCAAAACATTAAATGAGCCATTATATTTTTTTTTCTTGACAGACGAAATCACTGTTTATCAGTATAGTAGTATGACGCCGATGTTTTAACTAATACCAGGTCACGTACAACGCCACGAGTTTAAGCAAAAAGTCGAGAAACAAAAAGAGGCCCCTCGGTTTAACTTTCTGAGTAGGCATTGGAGGTGATTCAATCCTACCGCCGGTACTTCCGCGTTTTAAAACTCGGAAGTACCGGCTACTCGTACATTAATGTTTATTTTATAAACTCTCAGCCGCACGCAAGACCTAAATACGCGCGATATTTTATGTAACGCAAATCATATTTAAAAGAGGTGCTAAGACAAGAAAAAAAAAAAAAAAAAAGAATTTGGTATCCCATTTCCTGGAGAGATGTGTGTAGGCGCCTTTGAGTCGTTTCTCCAATTGCCTCCGCGTTCAGAATATTAAACGCGCCGCCACTGTCACGTGACTTTGATCAGTCTTAACACACACGCAAGGACAGTGGGACGCCGCGGAAACCGCCTTGCACATAAACATATTGTCGACCGTCATTTTTAAGGTCTTAAAAAATTGCACGCGTAGAGAAAAAAAAACTAAAAAGAAACAAGTCCTTCGTTGTTGTAACAGGCATCAGGCAATTTGGAAGGAAACTACAGAAAACTCCTCCAACGTTCCATCCAACTGCCATGAGCCCGCTTCAAGAATACACAGGTTGTTCAAGGGACGATACGCGACTGCCTAAAAGTACGGAGAGGCGACGAAGGTTCTGATTGGTAATTGACAATAACGAGACTGAAGAAAACAGCTCTCAGAGTAAAAAAGCTCCAGTACGTGACCAGGATACATACACGATACCACGTTCACCACTGAGCTGACAGTACGATGGAAGTTACGCGCTCGTTGGACCAGTGAACCTTCTGCCACGTGATCACGCTCTCACCAATACCCACGAGCAAGAAGCAAGGTGAGGTGATAAAAGGGCGACGCTTGATTCGTCTGGCTAGCGCGTAGTTCTTACCGCGCTATCAGCTTCGGGTGAGCCGGGTATAAAACCAGGCGCTCCTAATACACATTGTTGCTGAGCGTCGACGGAGAAGGTTGTCTTCTTTTTTGCCAAGGTCAGGGTTTGGCGTGGGCCTTTCGTCGGTGTAGCGCTTTTGTTCGTTCCTCACCCGTTCTCGATAAACCGGGTCATAAATATCTGCTCGGGCAATTCGCTTCATTTGCAAGAGCGGAACTGTTGCTACAAGGCGGGCGTTTCTTCTTGCCGCCCCACACGCAGGTTCCTTTCCTTCGGAATTTCGAAAGCGACTCTCATGCCTCTTCGTGCAATCTCTTTTTCTTGGTTTGTTCGTTATTTTTCAAACTTTAAAGTGGAGCGAGAAAGTGAAGCGAGGCGGGGGTGTTGAGGTTTCGGAGAAAGCTGCGCTGAAGCCGTCTGTGCGTGGACGTAAATTGACTGCTGTAATCGCTCATATGGAATTCGGGTAGTATTGCTCGATGTTCGGAGCTGTTGCACCACCAAAGATTTATTGCTGCTCGCGTTTAGACGAGGGCAGCTCACCTCAATTTTGTCGCATGAAAAAGAAGAGAATTTCGCTACTCAAAGAGCGAAAATTCGCTCAATCCTATGGAACTTAAATGTATACGATTTATATGAATTTGGATTGCATTATCGCGTGAGACAAATTTCTCGAGGTAAATGCACTCCAAATAGAGATAGCGTAACTTGTGTTGTACCCTGGCTCCTTCTTAGTTCATGTATCTAATGTATCTGAAGTTGTGTTACAGATGGAAACTTAATAAAGAAAGAATGTAAAAAAAATACAAGATGAAAGCCTCACTGACAAGCAGTTGATTGAAAAAGTAGAGCGGAGTGTGAAATGTTTTAAAGTTCGTCATATCGTTGACGTTTGTGTGCGTGGCCAGCCTAGAATATGTTAGGACAGAACCTAATCTTCCTTCTAAAAACAAAAATTACTTCACCTACCCTCTTCGTACCAATTTCAATAAAGGAATAAAAAAACGCCCGACCCTTTGCAAGATTTATACCGTGTCTAAGAACAAAACTAGAAATTTCCTGCCTTTAACCCGCGACGAAGCGATGTGATGATTCAAGTGAAAGAAATATTTGTCCAGAGATCAAATATTAGACGCTCAATCTACACAGACGAAGAATCAGGTATAGACAAGATATTCAGATTGCGGTGAGCTCATATGGCAAAGCTGTCTCGGAAACCTTCGAAGAGAAACTTTCACAATTTTACCACGTTAAATCTCCGCTTCAGCAAGGTCCATCCCCAATATTCAGATAACAGTACACAAAGGAATGATCGTACAAATAACAATTTATCTGGTTGCCCTTAACATTTTGACGGTAGTCCGAAATGTTTGAGTATTCACGTGTATAGCAATACAATGAACAATAACTGAAGTTATTTGTACATGGTTGACTTTTAATACGCAAGCTCATAGAGGATCTCCTTACGAAACGGGAGTGTTTGGGAACATGTGAGATCTTGCGCAAAGAAATCGATGCCGAGCGTTCACTTACGTGTTTTGTCCGAGGAATCGAACTGCTGCATCCGCCGCCATTGCAACGCAGCGTACCGCTGACCAGCACGACGAACTTCCCGACATCCGCGACACCTCAGAAAACACCAGTCCAAGCGGCGCACCTCAAGAGCCGAGGCGACGACGCGTGTGCCCCGGCGCACATCCAGCGCTGATCTCAGGCGTTGTCTTCGCGCGACTAGGGCACCACTCGCTTCTTGACGGACCGCATAAAAAGAAGAAGGAGCGGCAGAAGCGCCAGGTCCCGCCTGCCGATGGCCGAACAGCAACAGTGATGGCATCCGCCGCCGCCGGTGCCTTCTCTTTTTTCGGCAGATTTTTCACCTGCGCCCCACGGGCGTCTGGTGGCCGGTTGGCCCAGGGACCGCCCGGGTCCCGTTTTCGGACACCTGCCCTCGCTCGCTACCGAGAGCGCGCTCCTCCTCCTTCAATTTTCGGCGGTGTTGTTCTGCCTTGGCTAAGTTTCCCCCTCCCCCTTCTTGCCAGAACAGACAAGTTTATTGCGGTGTTCGTTGGAGCCCGTTGGCAAGACCATATCGCTGAGCGTTCATCGCACATCTCCACCGAGTCGTCGATCTTTGTTTCAGTTCTCTCACTATGTCCAGGGTCGGCAGCCGCTCGTGCCTCAAAAACCTGCCGCTGCCCTCGTGTTGGAAGAGTAGTTAGGGAGTTTATCTCCGCACCGCTGTACGTGGTTAACACGGGGTGAGACGACAAAAACATTTCCTGTGCGTGCCGACGACCGCTGGTTGGAGGTAGTTCGCGCGAGCTGGGAGGACCGGTGTTCTTCGAAGGGTCGACGGCGCGGAGTGGGTCGGCGTGCCGTTGGGGAACACCTGGCGGGTCATGGTCGCCGTTGCCCGCTTGTTGTCCTCCCCTTTCTCTCTCGGTGTGTTTTTCGTTCGAGCCCTTTCTCTTTCGTTATTTGATGGGGTTGTTCACGTTCACGGAGAGTTGAGTGGTGTTGAGCGTTCGCACCTGGTCGAGCCAGTGTCGCTGTGGTGTCATTAGGCCACGATGACCAGGGTCAAAGTGTTCTGTCGTAGTGACCGCGGTAGCCTGCGGTGAACAATCAAAACTTTCTAATCGACTTTTGTTTTTCTTCTCTTTAAGAGAGTGCGCCTTAAACAAGTTGAACGTTGTATAAAGTAATGTCAGGTCTGGATAATCCTCATATAAGATGCCAATCTCACACAGCAGCCAGTCAGGAGGCACAACAAAATACCGAAAATTTGGTATGTTCGGGCTCTTTTGTTTTGCATTCGATATTGAGAAGAAAAAAATTTGCTGCAAACCCGTTCAGCAAAATTTCTCGGCGGACTACATTTCATTTTCCATCCAAGTAGACACTGAATTGTTTCCTTCAGACCAGCGAGGTTAAACTACAAAATCTATTAAAAAAAAAAACAAAAAAAAACTGAGAGGCAATTTGTTTACCCAAATATATCGGGCTTTATTTTTTGTAGTAATTTCTCTGAACACATGTCCGAGGCACATTTTTCTAGCAGCTAATACCAACATTCTTTTGAATAAAGGAAGGCATCTGAGACAGGTTCCAAAAAGTCATTTTCCTCGCTTCATTTCTAGCTAAGTAGCTCACTGCTCTTGATCCGAATAAAAATGAGCCATGATGTACTTAGTTGCTCGCTCCCTCGTACATGAACTGACGCACGTTTCTTATTGCAACCCAAACACCATGGGGAAATTCAACTTTACAGGATCGTCACCTGAAGCCATTAGGTCGCGAGACGACAAGCGCATTCCTGTGCTTTGAATATGCGACAAGGTAACTATTGCTCGTATTATCTATTTCTTTTTCTTTTTAACTTCAACGCATCGTCAAGATCTGTAAACATTGCCTGCACGTTCGATTTCCACTTGCCGGAGACTCGAGTTACTGAAAGGAGCGTGAACGTTGTAAATTTTGCTGTTTGAATAATAATATTATACAAAATATAAACACACTTCATTCACACACACGCACATACAAAACGTCAGAACAAAACAATGCATGTGACATATATCCAACCCGCGTAAGCTCGGAACATGTGTATGCGAGCCCTGTTGACGATTTGTACAACACTGCAGCTTGAACATTGTAAGTATAGTACAAGGCGTGGCAATGTAGGCTGGTCCCAGTGGCGTTCCGGCTGGGCCAGCACAAAGGCCTTGCAAGAAGACCAGGGTCTCTAACGAAAAATCTTATTTGTATAAAAAATGTTTGGCCCAATAAACACATATCCTCAGATCAGATCGAATAAAAGCATATAAAACATTGTAAGAACATGTAAAAGCAATATAAGATTATATAAGAAGTTGTAAGACGCTTCTTATCAGCTTCACATGACCTTTTATTATACTCTTGTTTGGTTATTATATGTTCTCGTATGATCTTATTTGATCATATGCGCTTTATGGACCAAGAAATTTATCATACAAATAAGATTGTTCGCAAGGGGTACGTTAAGCTGTTAAAAAATAAGACGTTGGAACAGGTTGCCACAATTTTTATCGTAGCGGTGTGGCAGTCGGTTTCATAGCTTAGCATGACTGAGGCACACCGTGGGGCATCCTACCTCTTTCAGCGAGCACAAAGATAGGTCACTTGATATTTCCGCGAACTGTACACGTGATTACGCTTTCATTGGCGAAGTCACTCCATGGATTCCCCCTTTAATGTTTTTTAGGTGTATTCACAATTGGTCGAAAGCATGTATGTATGCAAAACGGGGATAACACACTATTTCGTAAATATCAGTTGTTGTTTATTAAATGTTATTGTTTTTTTAGACAACGCGCCCGTTTTATGTGTGCTGACTTCGTTCTATAAACTATTCCTCCCTTTCGTTCGGACGATGCATCGCATATTTCGCATAATTATTTACTTAGTATATTAAATTATTTCTTGCGATTCATCATGCCGAGATTATCGACGAATACCTAGACGACTGCAGCTATTTTTAGATGGCCGTATTACTTGAAACGGCAACAACCTTATTGGTTGCCCAGAGGTCAGCGCATTTGCCACTGCATGCTTATCCTCTAACTTATTTTGCTGCCTCGGCGATGCTCTTAGGTATACATCCTTCATTGACTTTTACGGCGTAGTAAATAAAACAGATAGAGACTAAAAGGACATTTAAGCGAATGATCCCGGCGTTAGCAGGGGTCCAGGAAGTTCGGCTGTATTTTTGAGAAAATGTGACTTGGCAGCAGCTGCAATTTTCGGCTCAGCGGATACTTTATTAACAACAACGTTTTTTTTTGTTTGTTTTTTTCTTTTTTTATCGTGCCAAGGATTATGTTGTTGTTTTTTTATATCAAAAACGCCTTTCTTGAGTTTTGTTTTTTCTTTCTGTCTTTTTTTTTTTTTTTTTTTTGCATAAATTGTGTGATAGTTCAGCTTCAATTTCATTCGTTGTTTTTTTACTTTGCGCTTTGCAAAATGTGCGCTGGTCATGTAAGCATAAATAGCCGTTAATTTGCGCGGAACATTTCTTAACATTCCTTGGTTTCGACATAGATCGACTCAGGTTCATCCTTTCACTTTATACTTTGCATGCATGTATAGATGACGAGAGTTCCATGCGGTTTGAGACCAGGAAATGTATGTTGTACAGCTTAGTGTGTTTTGTGTTTTAATCCGTTGATCGGTCGTAAGCTTTAAAGCCAACAAAGTTCGTCATCTCGGGCTCCTCACGACCGCTACAGCAATGTTTACGCAGCACTGACTCCAGCGAAGCGAATCTTACCGCTTCATTTCTGTTTCTAACGCGGCATGCATTTCAGTCACATTGCGAAACGCATATAGACACTGATCGAGCGTTTTGATCGTAACCACGTTCACCGCTATCCCCGGCACCAGGTTACGCAATCTAAGACTATAGTGATGATGTATGGCAAGATCGTCTTAATGCCCGCGCGCAGCGGCTATTCCTAGCAGCTGACAGTCTCCCCGATTACCGGAGTCACGAACCCGCGTCTCGCAGTCGATGACACAAAACGAAAACACTTGAAGGAAACGGCGACAGTCAACACGCAGCAGATCCGTGCAAGTTAAACAACGCTCGGGTGTCTGGCGGCAACTATTTTGATTGCCCTTCCGCGCGCGAGGCGTTCGTTATAGCGGTGAAGCGTCCGTGCAAGGTCGCCCACCGGTAATGAGTTTCGAAGCTTTCTCCCTCCGCGGTGACTTTTCCTGTTTTTCGGACGGCGCCGCGCACTTTCGCGCTTGTTACGAGACGTTGGCCGCCGATCCTAACGGCGCTTAGTAGCGAGATCATCGACGCAAAGGTCCGTTACCCATCCTTCCGTCTGGCAGCTTGGACGTCGCACCGATAATGACCCACGCGCTTCCTTTTTTTTTTTTTTTTTTTTTTCTTCTTTAGCATTGCGGCGATTTTTTTTTTTTTTTAGGTGAGAAAACAAATGGATACGTCATTGCACCTGTCAGCGATCAATTTTGGTGCGCTTATGTGATTTGATAACTCGATAAGGGCTGGCGTTAGAAACGATAGAGATGCATTAAAGTGTCGGACCTTCCTCAACTATGATTCAAGGACCAAAAGAAAGCGCCTCAAGTTTCGATCGCAATGAAATTACTTTAGTTTTGAATTACTCTAGAGCGTCTCTTAATAATTCCATATTCTTTTTGCCAGAAACATTGTAGCGTTACATGTTAACAGATTATCGTATTTTCTCGAGAAATAGCAGCATTCTTATGAACAAGGCCTGTGGGTATGCTTTCCTGTAGAGCACGGGGATAGCGAATTGCCGCGATCGCCAGAAAAGTGGTAGCGATTTACGGGCAAAAGATAACGTCTTCACGCGAAATTGCTATCTCCTCAGATCGCAATTTCATGGAGAATCGTGTTCTTAATCTTGTTATTCTCTGCGTTTTTTTTTTTTTAATGCAAAACGCAGTGATTATTTGTCTGTGCGCTCTGCAGGAAAGTAGACGGCAGGGCTATGTTCATGAGAAGTGCGGTTATTTCTTGAGCAAAAATTGTATGTTGTTTGTTATTCATCTTTCGAGCGCCGAACGTTCATAACGAATGGGAGACCGAAGCCGAATGGGAGAACGGACGCCAATATATAAGCGTTTTCCTCTTTGTTTTTTTCTTGGAAAGTGAGTTTAGCTTTGTTTCAAAATGAAAGACTCACTCGGAGCGCGTGGCCAGGACGGTGGCTGGCGGGGCGTCCCGCTCGTTGTAGGCAGTTCCATATCGCTCCAAGGGGACCAAAGCTTGGTAACGCAGCGAAACTAAAGCGATGCACACTGAAAAAGCGCCTTCCCCTTCCCCCGGAGCGACAGGGATTCACCCAAAGCAAGAGATGGTGCCCTCAAGATACACCGTCTCGACCACGCGCTCCGAGTGGCTCTTTCATATTGATAGAGTCTGTACGTCCCGAAGGTAACCCCGCGAATGTTTCTTATTCTATTTTTTTATTTGATGCTGCTCCAGCTTTTGCTTTGATGCTGCTTTAGACCAAAAAACGCAGTCTGAGTTCTGACATTAAGCAATGCAAGCGTGACGTTTTGCATTGCTTAATGTCACAACTCAGACTGCGACTTTGGTCTAAACAGATGTTTCGACATCGTCATTCGCTGAGCTGCCTCCGTAAGTTGCGGTGATTGGCTCTCCGAGTGTTGTGCGTGAAAATAGACCCACAGACATTTTTTTAGAGTGTAGGAGCATCAATCACGACTTAATGGTCCGCGCCATGCGTTTTTAAGACTGGCTGTGACACCCTGAGAAAGAGAGGCGTGGCTTATAAATACGTTCGCGGTTCTTGCTCTGTGATTCGTTCTTCGGCATTGTTATCGAATGACGCTGCCTCCCATCGGCTGCTGAGGGACACTATACGTAGTGCACTTCGAGTCACCGCACTCTGCGATTCTCAAAGTTATCGGCGACCGACGACAAAATGCATACGAATCACAGCAATCTAACAAGACCGTTGCGACTATACCAAAGCATACGGGGAGTATTCTTTGGTGCATAAGCTTAAGCACGCGTAAGCACGGAAGTGTTTTGTGAGACTGAGCGAATTGTATTAATGATTTATTTGTGAATAGACTTATTATTATTATTAATGTTTGGGTCAAGTCCCACAAGCCCTTTAAGGCTTAGACGGACCCGTTACTGTACACTGTGATGCTCCCTTGACGAATAAACATTATTATTATTATTATTTAGAAAAAACAAACGCTCCATAATCCTGCGCTTTGTTCTATGCGTGATTGATTTAGCCGGGCATAGCAAAACCCACAAACATGACGGTTTTCGCGACGATGCCCTTTTGGCGTTGCTTGATGTCTTCCATGGGATCATAGCGTGGGCTGCGGTCCAACGACACCGAGTGTTCATTCGACGCACGCCTTCCCAAGGGCTTGGCGGCTAAGGAGAGGCCTCTTGAGACTTCTTCGTTTGGAATATCTGAAGGCGAGGGCTCGCGCGTGTCCAAGGACGCGCAGCCTGCTTGCTAATCGGGGTATCGTCGTTATCTTGTCGCGTCCGTTTAATCTTGCCGGCTGCCCGGTGCGTTGTTACAAAACAGTGCACGACCAGACACAACACTCGACACGAGGGAAAACACCGCGGGACGCGATAACAGCGGCACACTTGGCGGGAGGTTCGCGTAAACTACAAAAGATTAATGATAAAAAAAGAGATAGAGAACGCGAGTAGTAGGCCAGTTTTAAAACGGTTTACTGGAGCTTGCGACATCTGTTACTTTATTTATAGTAGTGTCGTGATATAGTAGGTATTTACTGGATGCCATATTGGGGGCCGATATTTAGAACGTATGCCCAGAACGAGCTCACATCACTAAGCTGCTAACCCGGTAATTTTTATGATGCGGAATGCACGTGGCAAAAAAGCTGTGGAAGCTCGCCTTCAGCATGCGCTCAGCAGTAGCAAACACAGCTATGACCGCCAGTGAATGTTTGCTCGCAGTCCGAATCGCCAGACACAAGTACGAGATCCCTGTAGAGCACGTGTGGGAGACAGAAGGGAGAGCGTGTGACTTTAGAAAGCGCTTTGTTTTTTTGTTTTTGTTTTTTAGGGCAAGGACCAGAGGTAAAACTGTTTAGCGGAGCTGTATTAATTACTCTCACTACACTCTGGTAATCGTGCCTTTGGTAGCGCTGCATGTAATTAGCATAACACACGCGCTGGAGACATACAGGAAAAGAGAAAGAGTTGAACTAGTACCCAGTTAGCCTTTCTTTATTTATTTGTTTAGAAGAGATAGAAAAAATATAAATATTAGTTACCAAAGGCCCATAAAGTGCCACCCTTTAAAGACAAATAAGAGTCCACTCGGAAATAGTACCTCACCAATGCTGAAATAATTTATGAGCTCGATCATCTTACACTCTAAAAACATGTGTGCGTCTACTTTCACGCACACCACTTGGAGAGCCAATCGCCGCAACTTACGGAGGCAGCTCAGCGAATGACGATGCCGAAACGTATGTTTATATCAAAAAACGTAGTCTGTGTTGTGACATTAAGCAATGCAAGCGTGACGTTTTGCACTGCTTAATGTCACAACTCAGACTGCGTTTTTTGGTCTAAACATAGGTTTCGGCATCGTCATGCGCTGAGCTGCCTCCGTAAGCTGCGGTGATTGGCTCTCCGATTGTTGTGCGTCAAATTAGACACACAGACATTTTTTAGAGTGTACAAACCAAACAGACATATGTGAATAAAACCTTCGATGTGAAACTGTGCAAGAATCAACGGTTCGTTTGTGACGCAGAGTTAATTTTCCTCTTTTTTTTTTTTGTCACTTTACATTTTCATTGTTATATGTGTATTACTGGACTCTGACGGGGCGCCACATGGAGAAAGACCCGTGAACCATTTGTGCAAGCGGAATTTTTTCTTAGAATTCCGTTCTGAATTTTCCCACGAGACGAGCACCCGTTGTAACTCTCAGTACGGTTCGCTCCACGAATAAAAACGTGAGAACGTCTGACGAGGAAACTGAGAACGAAAAAACACGTTTGAATGTACTAAGAGGCATATGCTATAAAGATCCACGTGTCTTCCAAAGTCCTTCTTTTTAAATGTTCTGTTAGTTGTGTAGTTAATGACTTATAGTTAGGGTTCTCGTGTTTGCGGTAAATACCGGTAAACAACAAAAATTAAATCCGGCGTCAGTTTTATTAAATAAAGCGGGAAAAACCGACAAAATCTCCGAATCGAAGCTGTTTGGTGGATGACACAGTAACCCTTTCTTCACGAGGAGAAAATCCTTTCCAGCGTTATTTTGTGGTCCACAAAATACCGCCCTCAATGAACTGTCAGTGTGGCTGTTTCTTGGTTCGAACCCACACAAATTAGTTAGTTTTTTTTTTTTTTTTTTTCCTGTCGCTTTGGGGACGCTTTATATATACCCGTGCCACGCGTACGGTCCCTGAAGAGTGGGGAAGCCCATGTCCGCGTCCTCTTTTCTTCGGCATAAGCTCCGATAAATTCCGATCTTTTGTCTCGCAGAGAAGAATTAATCTCGAAAACACCGAATCTTTGGTTAAAAAAATAAATAACTGAACCCTCCAAAAGCACACCCCGGTTTAAACAAATACTCGGTAAGGCGGAACACACAACACTAGTAATCACTTATATATAGATCTCCCTGGCAACACGCGAATAGCTGGATCCCGTTGAACGAGGTACAACTAACTAGCACAGCGGGGAGAAAGGCGGAAAAGAAAAAAATTGGGACTCCCTCCCGCGTGGCTATGGCCCAAGGTCCCAACCCTGGCTCCCAGTCGGTCTGGTGTTAGATGAGGCCGACAAGGTTCGACTAGAGGAGCATTGGCGACTCCCTCGCCGGGGGCAAAAAACAAAAGTAATAATGTATTTTTTTTTTTTTTTTGCCCGATTCCTCAAACCTTTGTTTGGCGATCCCCTTCATGGCCTGGTGATTGGTACAGAAACACATTGGCTTGAAAAGGGGAAAAAGAGGAAATCAGGTTTTTGTTGTTGTTTCCAGGCTATAGTGGGCGCAACCACCTCCCGTTATAAAGGGCACAGCCGTTATTATCCATCCATCTGTTTCGAGTTCGAAGAGGCAGGTGCACAGCATGGAGGTAGGAAGCTTCCGGAGGCGATATGATGCCACCAGAGGTGAATCACCTGCGGTGGCATCATGTCTCCTCCAGAACCACCTCTGGTGGCGTCACGTTGCCTCCAGAAGCTTCCTACCTCCATGCTATGCACCTGCCTCACCTGTATTACTCTGACAAATTCGGGACGTCTGCTCTTTTGCAAAGTACTCAAGAGAGCCGATCGCTGCAATCTCGGTGCAATAACGGGCTGATAATATGCTCAAGACATAATGTGTGCAGTGGCACTGAGCATGATGAATCATCACGCGCAGTGCCACTGCGCAGATAGTTTTTTTTTTTTTTTATATAAAAAATATTAGTCTCCACATTTGCAGAGGTCTTTCCGTTGACTGCAACGGTTGGCTCTCTCAAGGGCTTCGCGGGAGCCCAGACACTCCAGATTTCTTAGAGTCGTGGTCGAACGCAAATATCCACGGAATACCCCTTTATTACGCTAGTCTCGCCTGAAGCTACTATGGTCGTTACGCCCTTTGGGGCCCTACCGAAACAGTTACTTCGAAACGTTTGCAACATATGAAGCATGGTGAACGGTGTAAGGCGCCTTATATCAGGCTTCATAACGTTCACCAACTACACCATGACTACAAGTTCTTCTAGAATATGCAACACATCATTTGACAAGCTGTAGTTTAACTCAATGGCTCAATTCACGACTCCTTACCATGGGACCAGGGTACATATCAAACCATCCCTTCTTTCATCCATCGATTTATTTGCTCATAAGGGGCGAGTAATTTTTTCTAAGTTTGTTTGCGGGTAGACGTCAGTCACTGTATCGTCACTCGTGAAGGACTCGTGCGCCACATCTAGCTGCACCTTGCTTGGTGATTTCAGAAAAAGGAAGCCCATCAAATACAAGTTGTTGTCTTTTGGTTACTACCCCTGACGTCTGCACAGAGTAAGCAAACCTTAATGTTCACTAGCCATATTTTTGTTTTCAAATTTTATTTTATTTTGCGTGAAAAGCAACAGTCTGTTCGTATTTTTTATTAAAAAAATTTGTATTCTCTTTTTAGGGGAAGAAGGTACGTTCTGACTGCTTGTAGCTAAGCTAAGTGGTGGTTCATGCTTCTGAAGGTTCCAGCAGCACGTAGGAAGGCACACGAAGAGAGAGAAGCAGAGAGAAAAAAGGACAAACACAATGAATAGGTTCATCTTCAGTAAATGGTTACTAGTCCAGCAGTGTTTTTGTAATTTTCTCTCTCTTCTCGCGTACCTTCTTGCGCTCAGCTGGCATCTTCAGAGGTGGGTGCATTTAGGCGGGTAAAGAGGGTCAACGGTCATGCTTACTGTCATCCCGTATGGCGTAAAAATGTCGACGTGGACAGCTTGCGCCGAAAGAGCGGCCTCGTGTCATAAAAAAAACAACGGCATGTCAAAATTCTCTACTATCCTCCGTTTCCCTCCAAGTCCGGCCGCAGCCAACGCCACACGATCCAATGAAGCCAAAGCAAGCACAGCGCGAGAGGTCACGGCCCCCGTCTCCTTTGCACGTTTGCTATCACAGAGCCAAGAGAATGTGCCGCAGTCCTCCGCTTTCTCTTTCTCTGCGTGATTGGTCTAGACAAGGGGCCCTAATCTGGACACTTGGCGAAAAAGTCGCCGAGACATCTGGCGGCCGTGATCGGCAACTCCGCACTTGACCTTGGCGCCTGCCAATCAGAGCCGCTGGATTTCTCGCCTTCTTTTTCGCCAAGTGTCCAGATTAGGGCCCCAGGGCTGCACAACCCAAAAATGACGGGGGCCCAAAAAGTATTTATTGGGAACTACGCAGGTTTTTGATTAACTGACAGACAGGTTTTCAATATCTGGCATCATCGCACTGGTTGCCGTCTTGAGCCTATTTCGCAGTGTCATGTCTGCGGACCCCACAAGAAGTGCCCGCAAGCCGGATGCGGCCCGCGGACCGCATGTTGTGCACCCCTGGTTTAGACGGTGGTATCCAACCCAGAAAGACAACAATCATATAGTGACGAAGCACTTTCGGCGCTGCGATTGACTGGCTCTATCCGGTCGTAGCGTCGGCTGCAGTCGGATCTAAAGCGAAACATAGTGTGATATCATAAAACCGTTCAGAAATATGGCAGACTCGACTCTGTTGCACGGGGAAACACGACACGTGCGCGTTTCGCGAAAGGCGAACGTAAACTTTAAAAATAAAGACAAAAAAAAAAAAAAACTTGCTTTGACTACGTTTGTGAGTAACTCTAGCTGAAACCAAAACTACCCCCGTTATTACACCGTCGAGCGAGCAGCCGTGCAAGTTTACCTTCGACGTCGTTTATGGCGTGAGTGAACATTTGTAGCTAGATTTTTTTTTTTTTTTCTCGCGCAGCTGAGGTTTAGATATGTGGTTTTCTTCTCACTTTTTTTAATTTGGGGCCGTAAATTGGGAGCTATTTTAAGCAATTCCTAATAGTGTTACGACACGTTTTGACAGGTGCATCTTTGTTGTCGTTATCGGGTGTAGGACAAAACGGGCACCGGACAATACGGTCCCGGACCAAATGGCCCCGGACAAAATGGTCCCTGATCGAAATGGTCCCGAACAGAATGGTGTCAGGCGCAAACCAGGACAAAATGGTCCCAAGTGATTTCTCAACACTTTGGGCGTTCTTTCAAGTTTTAGTGAACGGCTACTCTGCAGCTCTACTCAAAGCACGTGGGACCTACATTTTAATGTATTTAAGGTTTTTCCAGTCTTGGGTAAGTTACTTTTAAAAAGTAATTCGTTACAGTTACAGCTACTTTTAGAAAAAACGTAGCTAAGTTACCGTTAAAGTTACCGCAACAAAAGAGTAACTCGTTACAGTTACAGTTACTTTTAAAAAGTAACGACGTTACTTCTCAGTTTCTTTTCTATAACACAAAAAATAAGAAAAGCTAGAAAACGCCTCTCACCAAGTTTTCTTGCATAAAATTAAAAAGTACGCTTTTTACTTCATATTGTAACTTAGCAGCAGATGCTTTCGAAATTAGTGTCTGAAAGTTTCCCTCGTTTGATGGCGAACACGAAAGATGCGCAGTGCGGAGTAGTGGCGTTAATCAAAATACGAAATATGCGCAGTGCCCTCCGTGTGTATTGTTTCACGGTTGATTCAGCCGATTAAAAAAAAGAGTTCGCGTAGGAAAAAGAAAAACCGCAAAGTAGATGGTGCTTTAAGATACTAAGATGTAAGTGTTCAGTCACAAAGTACAAGTGCGTGCGTAAAAATAACTATTTTTTTTTTCATCAAATACTCGCGAGAAAGAGCGTATTCACAAGTTTGTGCAAGTCCAACCTGACAATCGAAATGTCAGAACAGACAATTTGAAAAATGCAAGGAATAGCCAGATGGTACACGTTCAATGATATATTAGAGAGTTTTAGTCGATCGCGTTTTCAGACCACGCTATTTGTGGCGGGAGCTCGCGCATTCACTTCGATGCATGCTCTGAAGCGCACGCCAGTAGCGGTAGCGGGCCTTTGCAAACGATCTACTAAAACTTCCTATTATTGATAAAAAAAAAAAAAAACTGGAAAGTAGCGACAAAAGTAACGTCGTTACTTTCATCGTTACCTCAGAAAAAGCAAAAGAACTACAGTTAGAACTTACAATTTACATTTTTTAAAAGTAACTCGTTACAGTTACAAGATAAAAAAAAGTAACAAAGTTACAGTAACGCGTTACTAGTAACCCGTTGCTACTTAAGACTGGGTTTTTGTTATACCGTTGTGCTCATTTTTAATTCGAACAGATTTATTTTAAAAAACCCGTAAAAGATGCACTGATACGGTTTGTGCAGGTGAGTTATTCGGCCAGGGGGACATATTATAGGAGGCTAATCGTAACGATCAGTTGGCTAATTAATTAAAATTCGTTAATTAACTTTTTAATTGATGAAAATAGACATATGGTTCCAATTAGAAACTTGCACAGCGTCACCGAAAACCACTAAATGAGCCATTTTCAGAAAGACTTTGAACGCGCGAGAAGCGTAGTGGTGCACTAAAGTTACGACTCGTGGAGCAGGTACAAGGCTGGGGCAAGATAAGAGACGGAAAAATCGCGCGGCCGCCTTACCGCAACCGATAGCTTTGTACCTGCTCCACGAATCGTAACTAGCGACGCTAAAACGGCTTAAATTCGTCGAGGCGCATATTTAGAGCTCACGACCACCACTAGGGGCTGTTTCGAGGCCTGTGGTTGGCCCCCGACTCCCGAGTTGCTCGCCTATTCAAACGAATCTATGGCCAAACTCTCCCAATAAACGG
Organism: Ixodes scapularis; assembly: GCF_016920785.2. Lineage (NCBI taxonomy): Eukaryota > Metazoa > Arthropoda > Arachnida > Ixodida > Ixodidae > Ixodes > Ixodes scapularis. The sequence continues at coordinate 106,320,337 of NW_024609857.1, read as the reverse complement.
CTCTAATCCTGCCAGACACCCGGCGCTCGTAGGACGTCCAACACATGACCTTCGCATGCAAATTGTACGAGCAGTAGACGAAGCATTTTTCAACAGCCACACCACCCGGCATCGTTCTCTGCTCCGCAATAGAAAAGCTAGTTTTTCCTAGACGCGCCTTGTGCGACAGCTGGAAACGCTTAAAACGCCCTCTTGAACATACTGAGAAAAAAAAAAAAAAAAGACTCGCAGACGGTTTATGGAAAGTCATGGACAGAAGAACAAAGACGATGCAATCCTGAACTTGGTATTTTCTGCCTGAACTCCTATTTCCTTCATAGTCCGAGGTATATTGAAAGTGGGTACACCGCAGCACCACTGATAACAGGGAACCATACATACTACACAAACACACGGGGCGTTCATGGGCAAAACACACATTCATGAAAAGGGAAAATATATTTCTCATCTCGAACAGACCAGTGCATAAATATACATGGGGAAAAGGGAGAGGGGAGGGGGCACCTCCAGCCGCACCTGACCATGACGTAAAAACAGACGACATGCCGTAGAGAGCGGTCAGGCAAGGACGTAGGGACAAAATTTATTTCCATCCGGGCAACGTCTCGCCAATACTAAGCAGCGGGCAACTCCAGACGACCTCGCCGGCTCAATTTAGTTGCGGATCTAACGAGACACCGATGGTTGTCGGTGGAACTTGTTCGTTGTCACACCAGAGGCGTTAACGTTTGATAAGGCACATCCGCGAACTTTACGCCAAGCAGTTCTGCACGCTGTCCTACTGGGTATGAGTCAGCGCTAATTCACGGGGAAGGTAAATGTATTTGAATGTGAAGACAGGCGGTTTAGAGAAGCTCATTTCGGCAAATGCCGTTTTGCCGACACCAATTTATCGAAACACCTCATAGAGAAGCTCAGTTAGGAGAAAATGGCGATGAGCCTCCTCTTAGCGAATACGTTTACGGCAGTTTACGGCTGGGCCAGGTGGGTTAACATTTTTGTACTGAGCCACCTCAAACTGTCGCCCCGAAAGTAAACGGGGGAGGGGATGGGGGGGGGGGGGGGGGGGGGGGGGGGGACACGCCTATCAGTGATACACACGCGAAGTAGGGGATCCTTTTTTAAAGCAGCGCCCCTTTTCGATCAACGGCGTTTCTCCAAACTGAGGCTCCGCTTTCTCTAAACCGAACTTCAATAAAAAGAGCCCGTTCTCTAAAACGTGTTTCGATCTACTGGCGTTCGATCAACCGTAGAACGGACCGTTGCACCTACTCTTCGTGTATAGTTTTCCTGTCATGTACCGTTCTGGCGACACATGCCTGTTTCGTCGAGATAGCGGTAAATTGTAAAAGTAAAATTGTCTACTAATTTTCAGCGAGACAGGCTCTTTCAGCGCAAGGACCCAGATCAATAGGCTTCTTCTCAATTACGAAACTCAGAATAAAACTTCAGTCGTATTTTGAGCTTCGTAATTGGCCGGCATACTATTATTCGCCTCGATTGGCTGTCTCCGCGTTCTGCAAAGAAACAAACTCACAAACTTGTCTTTTTTTTTTTCAGTTTCGGTTAAAGCAGTTGTCATGAAAGGCAATCTATGTCTTCTCCTGTTGTTTATAACCCGGGGCCCTAGCAGACTCATCAGGCACAAAGTCTGGGCCGAAGCTTACGGAGCGCACCACTTGGACTCTCGCGACGACGACTCTGTTCTTCCGTCACCAAAGTCAAACCGGCGCTCTATGCGCGAACTTTCGGCTCCAACCTTGTGTTTGACGAATCTAGAGACCCAGGTTTTACCGAGTCCCAGGAGCAGACCGTCCGTCTCGCTCTATAAATATGACGTCTAATTTGCTTATCTCTGCGTCGGCGCCTCGCTGTCCGCCTCACCGAGAAGAGTGAGAGTGAATTCGACCCACGAGAAGGAAAGGCAGCGGACGAACAATGCAAGGGCGTCCGCGTAGATCTCATTTCCAGTCTTTGCGGCGCGGCAACCAGGTTTAGCAACGACGGCAAGGCACCAACGGCGTCCACTTATTCAAGGTTGTGTGGGCTAAAGCGAGCAGACCCGCGCGATCATGTAGTACATATACAGGTTTCGAGCTTGTTACGCAAGACACGTTTTTGGTTTTACTTTTTTTTTTTTTTTGTACTGTTGTAAATGAAAACTTTCCCCTTTCCTTTTCATTTCTATGCCTCGTTCTCCCGGCGTAGCCTTTTTTTTTTATTATTGAAAGTTTGTAGGCTTTGTCATTCGATCGGCTCTGACGACAACACCGAACGTTTTTCATTTATGCATATTTCTTTTATCGTTCGATTCATCTCGTGGGTGTTTTTTTATGGCTTAGAAGTATCGGTATCTAGAATCCGTTCGCGTTTGCATCGAAAAACGCAAAATACATTAAAAAAAAAAAAAACAAGTCCGAAATTAGTTCGGTCACTTGGTACAATTCTGCTTACATTTATATAGCTCGGACTGCCTTTGGACGGAGTCCAAGCGACTGCCCGTATGAGAGTACCCGCGAAGAGTGTCTCTTTTGCTAGCTTGCAGATGATCACCTCAGCGGGCTTAGTGTACATGATTGCAACCTGACACGTGACCTGAAAATTAAAATCGACCAGCTTAGCTGCACTTTCAAGTCTCTCCTCTCTCCGTCGTCGCGCGGGGAACAATAAAATAGACTTCGGGACGGTGCTGAATAATTCAAATAGCAGCTGTCCCCGCCTTGGTGTCGGGATGAGGTTTCAGGTGTTTTATTGGGGCGGGTTCTATTTCACGAACGCAAATTAGTATTCGAGAAAGCGTAGACTACAGAGGAAAATTGTTTCATTTATATCTTTCTCTATAAACATTCCGGCGATGACGGGTTGTTTGCGGGCTGTTACAAGAAATAGTAATTGTCAAAAACTTCTTTTGTCCCTGGATGTGACGATAGGAATGCATGCTCGTATGATGTAGCGCAAGTCACGCTACAAGTTTAGCAATGGTTCCTTCTAAACTTAAATATCCTAGTTGCGCTCTCAGACGATAATGAAGAACACTCCACGACACATTTAGCACGGACATGACGTCGGCGCGTTTTGCCGTTTTACTTTGAATATGTAATGGCAGGCATCAAATTTTACCGCTTACGTTAATTGGTACCTTAAAGTATCATATTTCACCGTAGTTTGGACGACATGTCACTTTTTCGTGTTAACAGTGTCGCGCCATGTACCTTGTACAGGAAACATATGAAGCCTAGTATCTGCAGAAATGGTTTATATACACTTATACTCACCAGGAACCTTTCCTAGTGTTTGGCTTAGCTAATAAGAATAATTGTATACTGACCACAATTAAACAAATGTAGGCGGACGTCACATTTTCGTGTTTTTATAGAAATAAATGTGTGCGAATAGTAGGCTAAAATTTTAGCTCGAATTAAACTCCAATCGAATACTGTCGAATATTGGTCAAAAAGTCGAATTTCAAATCTAATTCGAACGCTAAAACTCTTATTTTCAATGCACACACACACAAAAACAAAAAAGCAAGAAACTTAGACTAAAAAAAAAGCGCCTAGTGCTTACATTTAATAAAGAGCAGCTGCAGTTACTGACAGAATATGAACGGCCGGGGCTCTCTTTCGAATGTCCGGGCACAAGCGCGCGCTGGTTGCCTTCCACCGTGCATTGGCTGCAAGTGCAACCTCGAAGCATCGTTTTTATTTGTATTTTGATAACAAACAGTCATATTATGAATGCAACAGATGTTTCGTACCGCATAGAGTTGACGGTCGGTGACGACAGATGCTTGATTGAATTCGGGGGATGAGAGCTCATCACCCGATAAAGAAGCTATGTAAAGGACCTCTGGTTCGGAGACTGAAACCAGCAAAATGTCCCAGAAGCAGACCTGCCAAAATGAAACCGGACTAAAAGTAGCGGCGCGCGTGGTTGACGGGTTTTCCTCAAGAGCGCCGAAAAAGCTCGAGCACAACTGCTTCTTTTGAAAATGAAAAAAAAAAAAAAGCTGCTCATTATTTAAACGGTTACTCGATGAAGACTTCCCCATATAAGCTTGATTTATATTCAGCAGTCCTGCAAAATTATGTCACGCTATGGACAGCGTTCTCGAATAAACACGGGTAACGTCCAGCAGCATTCGATGTCGTGAATTATGCAGAAATTCAGATACCAGGAACTCGAAAATTTAAGCAAATTCTTCGGGCAATCACTATTCGATTTAAGTACGAAACTCTAATATTCGCACTCATCTACGTAAAATTGAGAATGTTGCTTACTCGATAAACTTACTTCTTTATTTTTTACCACGCATCGGACATTTAAAAGGGTATTTTAAAGTAAAACCGATGCTCTCGTTCATTCGTGCGATTATAGATTGCGATGTAGGCAAAGATCACAATAGGGGACAGGCTAGCTCCTTCTGGCACGCGTCCCCTTCAGGTGTTCTTCATTCGTCGTTAATCATTGATATATACGAAGTGATTTGAGACAAAATGGACACGCACTCGACCGCATGCGCACAATTTAACGTGTGCTCACAGAGTTTGGCAGTGCCGCGCAGGTTTACCCGGCGCACATATTACACTCGAGCGACGTGTAACACTTCGTCTGCGCGACCAAAAAGAGGAAGTCTACTGGCCCCTGCAGCCGGGCAAGGCACGGGGTGTCTCGAGTGTTGACCCGGAATGGCCCACATTTGCCGAGAATCCCCGACGCCCTCCGGGGGTGGAACTGGTTAAACATAAGTGTCTGGCACAGGAAGAGGTTCGGCGAAGAGCTTATCGTCAACGAGCGTTTCTTTTGATTTTTTTTTTTAGGTAGAGACGAAAACGGCAAGCTCTCGTGAACTTGTGCCACTTTGCGTGTGTCACCCCTCCCCTCAAAGTCCGCCTCCGGGAGCCACTATAGCCCGTTCACTCCTAAGCTGATAATGTGATGGAAAGTAGGTGCTTGTTGCACCAGTCATACATCTAATTTCTGTCACGTGATCATGGTCCCGCCCATCTCCAGTAGCAGAGAGCGGGGTCAGGTGATGAAAGGGAGGCAGTTCATTGGTCCGGCAAGCCGGCAGCTCCCACCGCACTGCCAGCTTAGCGACAACCGGACCACATAACTTGTGATATTTTGGAGTGTCTCGGGCTTCATAGGGGCTTCTATTTTATGCGAGAGCATTACCTATCCCATGGAGCGAACCGGCGCTATCAGCTGCTTTTGAAGCTGCGCTACACGGCACCTAAATTCCCCTGTCTTTTGGAGCGAAGCCTGTAGTCTGTAGCAGCGAATAGATGGATAACCTCCCATTGGACTCGCGCGCGGCATAGTTCCAAGGAACGCCACCTACACTCCCTGGCGCTGCGGCCCCCGCCGAGAGGACCAGAAGCGGCCGCGGCGCGAAGAACGGCATTCATGCTTTCGCATTCACAATTCGTAAAAATGAGGTATCCTCGGAATTCTTGTTTGTATCTACCATTAAGTTTTTTGTTTGTTTGTTTTTTATGCGGCCAAATAACATAACGTGTTATCGCGAACATAATTTACGTAAAGGCAGCAGCGGACTCTACAAGCGATCCTACTCAGTCCAGAGCTGTGAACGTACCACGCGCCACAATGTACAACGGGCGTCACTGGGACATGCACCCGAAGGTCACGTACCACTCACACTGCAACACATTGGCTCCGATGGCTCGTAGCTCCCAACGCGGTCCGTCGGACGCGACTTTATGTCTCGGGAAATGCGAGAAACAAACCCTGGGGGGGTTCTTGTGAATAACTTCCACGTTCTGAGCTCCGAGGTACAGTGTTCATGATTGCTTTCGAATAATAATTGCGTGGTCGAGAGTGCGGTGCCTGCACGCTACGCTTGGAATTATCAATATTGGACCGTCTCGTTGATCGCAGCGATGACGACGACACTCGAATTCACTTACGTGCAGTAGACGACGTGCAATATCCTTGACGGAATGGCCTTCCTGCGAAAAGAAAAAAAAACAGAAGGAAAGGAATGTCCTTTATTATCGCAGGGATGAGCATTGCCAGATTGTGAAACGCAAGTCGGCGTCTTAATTAACCACAATTTAAACCCGGCTCCGCCACAATCTGTTTTTCGGCGATTTCTTAATTTAATTAGGTTAACTTTGCATTCGCATATATGTATACTTTCTACGACAATAATAATTCATTAAGAACGAGCACTTCTTACGCCCCTAAATAAAATAGTTCGCTCTCATTATGCAAACTTGATTTTAGTTGAAAACTATAACCAAAAGTAACTTTATCACGTTTGTTTATGCTATAGCTAAAATGACTTAGCAAGATATAAGCACTTATGAATTTAATTCATCAGTTATTGCTAAACTCGATTTTGTGCAAATTTGAAAGGGAAGTCTAATGATCGCAAAGAAAATATTGAAAAAGACTTGATATTTTAACAATAAACTGATGCGTGATTATAAAGTTGGCATCAAAATAGTTCATATTACCGTACAATTCGGTATTTGATTTGTTTTCAACGTTCCAATTTAAGTGTTTTAAGAAAACAAAAGAATTTTCGCGACAACACTAATTATTAGGCATTTACAGTTTCATGACAAAAAAAAGTGGTCCACTAAACATCACAGCGTCAAGTCAAGTAGCTTGTGAACAATTCAAATAATCACTAGTTTATTATTAAAGAAAACAAATATATGGGCAACTGAGTCTTCCCCTTATATCATCTCATACAATAATCTCCTCCGGTAGAAATGATGCATTTGCATCATTTCTACCTAACATGGCTGCGTGTTGGGTCATTCTGCCAAACGCGCTTAAATGCTGTATCATTATAGTATGGGTGGTGCTCTTGGTTCGGGTGGTGCCTAGGGCAGGAGGACCCTTAGTCTTTCTGTGCCTGGGGTGGGTTGTGCTCTTAGTTCAGGGGGTGCCTAAGGCAGGGCTTTGTACGGAAACAGATTACGTCACACCATCGCCTCTTTGTGACGCTGCGCGAGGGGAAGAGCGCTTTTCTGCCCTTTCCACTACTTGTTCCGCGCACTCTTTCTAGACCACCTATTTCTGCTCCTTCCGTTCTTGCCCTTTTTGCCTCTTTGTGCTCCGCGCGCTTTCTCACACCACCTGCTTCTGCTCCTCCCGTTTCTGCGTGCTGTGTTCGGAGCTCAGTTTCCCGGCAATAAAAAAAAAAATATAGGTCCGCAGTTTAGTCAGCTGCGAACTCGGCTTCCACGCCGGCGACCGGGGTTCAATCCCTTACACCCGCTGCCATTTGTTTTATATCGCTTAGCGGTTACGAACTGACCAACCTACACATTGCGTGCTTAGGCGGTTCTTGAGATTCGTTGCATTGCAAGTAAAACTGAATTCACCGCAATCACAGTCGTTGGGGTATGGGGGGGGTGTCATGCTCATACCAACCGCACAATAATAAAAACTTTAAAGCGTCATTCCACAAATAGAAGAAGTGACATTCCTCCATTCAACATATACACTAACCGATTTCCTGACAAGGCCACTAACCTTGGCCAGACATTTTGATATATGTCCTCTGAGATGATCAAGAGCAATGAAGCAATCACAACATAGGAGAAAACCTCAGGCGATATTGACAACATATATAGCCACCGACGATTATGCACTCGCGTTATGTGTGTGCGTGCGTCTGTACAGTCATGTGGTGTGTGCGAACTCAAGTCCCTCCATTCGTGACAACGACCTCGACGCTTTTTTTTTTTTCATTTCCTGCATCGCCACGACTTTGCGAAGGTCCTTTGTGCGTGAGAATTGGAAAGCAACGATTGCCACACCCGCGCTATAACGGGACCTCGATGAAACGCGTGTCCTTTTGCCGTTGTAATGCGGCATCGGTTCGCTTTAGTATTTGCTTTCTCTTTCACGTGATAGAGGGAGTGCGACAACACTGTCTCTATCACGAAGTAGGCGACCTTCCCAGGAATGCAGCGGTGGTGGAAGTGATGAAAGAAGCTGATTGGTCGCCGCTTACGCAATTACTGTGGACTGGCGTGTTTTGTCCCCCGTGGCAGTTGACATTGGGCGGGTGTTTCTGTTGCTGACATTGGACGGGCAACAACGGTCAACTGTGGGGGAAGCAGGTTACACCCCCCGCAAAGTGTGACTGGCCCCTGGATATCGTTCGGGGTTGGAAGCGAACCCGTTATTTCCTCTTGTCAGCTGAATTAGAGGGTAAAGGCCCGTTCACACTCTTGCGACCGAGTAAGACAGAGACCAGACCGGTTTTTAAGCCTCTTCCGATACCTTAGGACCAGCTCCGCAGCTGCAGCGCATCCGGTCCTAAGAAGTCCCAAAAGGCTTAAAAACCGGTCTGATCTCTCTCGGTCTTACTCGGTCGCAAGAGTGTGAACGGCTCTTTACGAACAGGGAACTGCGTGACGATAAAAGAAAATTGTAAAACCCAGAATCCTAGGTACATTTTAGTCAGAAGTAAGCAGAGTGCGGTTTTGTTAAGTCCGTTTATAGTATCTATGAGCGTACCATGTATGTTTGTTAGTTTTGTGTTCGGGTTTTTTTTCACATACAGAAACGTACACATGCATATAAGATAAGTATAGTAAAATATGTTTCCCGCTAGATTTAGTGGAAAAACTTTCCCGCTATTATTAACAATTTTTTTCTTCACTTTTCAGTAATTTGTATTGCGCGACATTGTTAGCGCGAAACAACCAAATGCCTGTTTATTTCTGCTTATCTGCTAAAATCTAAGGATTGTCATCAAAAGTAGTTGTGGGGTCTGAAAATGTTGACATAGTGCACAGACCTAGGTGCTCAAATTTGGTATCTGAGAATATCCTTTCGATATAAATTTGAGTGGATTGCCGACGTTGTGTTCGCGCTAACACAATGTCGCACGAGTAATGTACATTACGCTCAAAATATCAGAACGCTATTTATAGTTATATTTTGCCATGAAAAATATTCGTGTTCACGCAAAAAACTTTTAACATAATAAAATTGAAGAAGAAAGCACGCATGACATACATACGCTTACGTTCTATTACCTCATTTAACATCGTTTTGTGTGTTTGTACCTATGTGCATTGCCGCATGCGTGTTCGTGCATGGCTGCGTTAGCGAGTAGTAATAAACAAGAAAAAACTCTAGGATGAGAAAAAGTTACAGCCTAATTGCAGTTGCTCAATGCACATACTCAAGACGCCACTTATTACTCGTGATATAAAAAAAAATATATATATATATATATATATATTGCATTACTAAAACCATCGAGGCCAGGTTACCTCAGCTCGACAGCAGGTGCAGGGAAAGCTATAGTATAGCAAAGTCGCACATCGTGAAATCAAATCATATTCATCCATGTTGAAATACGGACACGCATTGGGTACTGTCCTGCATTTGTGAAATCGCTATTGCCTGATGCCAAAAACCCAGGTCCGTGGTCGCGATAGACTGGCCAAATTCTTTCACTACTGACAAACATAGTTCACCTTATTAGGGGGCACACCGATTTCCCGCTGAGTCCAGAACATACAAATCAGCGCTGGAAGAGTGTATACCAAAAACCAATCTCAAATTTAAATGAATGACGTGCGTCTACAAATTTCTCAAGGGTTCACAGGTATGATGGGGCTATCGCTAGAGAATTGAGAGGCACGTACTTATATTCGTTCTTTTCTTCTTTTTATTTTGTTTAAATAGCAGCCACCCAATTCTATGAAGCAATAATTGGTTCGTAGGCTATTTGATAGATTATTCAGCTAAATGGCCTAGCCAAATAAGAGCTTGTTTCAAGTTGGGTAATATTTGAATTTCCAACCTATTTAAAGTCACCCACACTATTTTGTCAATTCGTATTTTGTACATACACGCCGACCGGAAGCTCTATAACCTAGACACTTGGAGAACAAATCGGCAATGAATTCGTGCGCCCTGATTGGGCGGTGCCGCGCTTGACCGTGGCGCCAGCCAATCAATGCGGTCGAACTCCTCGCCGACTTTTTTCGCCTAGTGTCCAGATTAGAGCCCCGGTTCGTCACATGAAAAAATTCAATCCGTAGAGCCGCCAACCATGTCGGGGTGCGCTACTTTTTCCAACGTTGCTATACACTGGGCTGTGGAGTCCATTCTGAACATGCGCAGTAGCTGTCTTCTGCAGAATGCGCCAGAAATCAAACACCGGACGCCGGCATTCTGCGTTCTAACTTGTTCGACGAGTGCAGTGAAGACAAAGGCAGCTATAGCTTTAGGCCTACCCACTAATCCTTCCAATGAGAGCTCGGCGTTCTGACTCTCCCGCGCGCTCTCGTTTCCTTCTCTCCCTCAGTTTCTTGGCGTAGCGTATCTTCTAAACTGCTTGTTGCGAGTTCGCCTTTATGTTTTATGTTGTTTTAAATGAACTAGACGATCCTGCATACCGTTCAAAATAACTGCGTCAGCAGCATGCACAAGCCAAACAAACATTGTTTGGGAAAGAGCGCGCTTATGCGTCGAGGCAATGAACGGCGTGAAACTGGCCCCTCTAAAGCGAAGGTCGGGTGTTGAGAAGAAACCAGGAAGCTCGTCGAAAGCGGAGAGAAATTGTAGGGTGGATGACGCACGCTGATATGTATCACACTGTAATATCGCTTTGCTTCTGGGTGTGATTTTACGTGCCCTTCGACAAGAGCGCCAGCAAAGAGCGCCACTCACTTCCACAAAACGTTCAAACAAGTGCGCAAAAAAAAAAAAAGAGCATTATTTTACTAATGGTCCTTTGTTTTAAATGTAGTGCGACGTTCTTGTTGTCGTTGATGTTGGAATATTGTTGCAGCCTCTCCTTTTGTTGTGCCCAAATACTGTCATATAACGATGCTGTTTTTGTAGGTTCAGCGGTCCGTAGACAATAAGGTGACGGCGCTCTAGCATGAGAAAGGTGATTTTAAGCTCCCTATTTGGAGTTGGTTCGCAAAAAGATAGGTGAGTAGTGAGGAGAATGCGGAGGGTAATTGACAAAAAGAAAGTAGACAAGAGCAGGGGGTTATAACTCATTCGTAGCTTGATAAAATTTAAATCTGAAACTTTAATTTACGGTATGCCACCTGTGTTGACGCTACTCGCTTTTTTATAGCACACCGACTGGTGGTTACAAAGGCTCTTATGCACCCATCTTAATTGTTTCAGTAATTCACTATGATCTCACTTTCTTTTCTGCCCAGATCACAGAACTCATTTTCTAGCTTGTTATGGCAGTTTCGAAAATTTCAGCTCTCAATCCTGCGTTTACACCACGTCTACCAGCAATATTTTCCGTCGTTCGTCAACAGCACATTTAAATAACTAGGCTTATAAAACACAATATAAAACTCTAGCCTCCCCTTAAAGGGCAACTCCGGTCAAAGCCGATACCAAAATAAATGACTGGTTTCGCTTTAGTGGTACGAAATACGATCACAGCCGAAATATTGCGCCAAAGTGAAGCCGCGTACTCCACTAAAACCGATGTTAAAGGTGCGAACAGCTAATCTTTAGCCGGTGGCAGCGGGTTAGCTTGTAGTCAAGGAACACTGGGCGACGCAGTGCCGCAGCGCCCCCGTGACGTCACGTCCCGGTGGAGTTGCGGTTGATTCCGCACGGTTGTACAGCGCATCGCAGCACCACGGTGACGTCACGTCTCGGCCGTGCATCTATTACTGTTACTATTCCTCTAGCGGATAGGTTCGGTTTGGTCGTAGATGCCCGAAACAGAACTTTGAGCCGTGATACTTATAAAACTAAACATAATATCGAGAAAAAAAAAACGCATCTCCACGTGGTGAATGATGTTGATTGGGGCGAAGCTCTGGTGGTGTTTGCTTGCGTAGACGCTGAGCCGCAGCAAGCCGAGCCTTTCGTTCGTTTTCATCCATGTCACGCTGCGGTCAAATGCCCAAATGCGTATATAACCCCGTTCCATACCACACATTCTCTTTCTGGCATGGATGAAAACGAACGAAAGGCTCGGCATGCTGCGACTCACCGTCTACGCAGATGAGCACCACGAGAGCTTCGCCCCCATCAACATCATTCACCACGTGGAGATGCGGGTTTTTTTTTTTTGTTTTTGTTTTTGTTTTTTGCCCTACACGGGCACGTGCTCACGTGCTCGTGAGCACGTGAGCTTGTGAGCTCACGAGCAGGAGCACGTGCACCCGACGGTGGACGGACATACGGAAATGGCTAGCTCCTAAGAGCTTCGCCACTAATATACCTCGTAATGCAGGGAAACTGACTGAGCTAAAAACAGTCGTAATCCAAAATTGAAAAAAAAATATTGACCGGAGTTACCCTTTAATTAAAAGTTAATTAAAGATTCCAATTTAGTTTACTTCAAAGCTCCGAAAACCACTTATCGGTTGATAAAAATAGAAGGCGTATGGTAAATAGCAGCAACATGCGCTGTAGAATACGACGATCTTGTCGGAAGATCGCCATCATCATCGCCACTACCGCCGCGTGACCGTGGACTCTCCCCGCCGCTTCCGTGCGCGGACCCTCTCGTCACCAGATCCCGACCAGACACGGCACGACTCAACCTGTATTGCTATGCTAGAATCAATCTTTGCAGTTTAATCAATCTTATCTAGACCACGACAGATCTCGCAATTAAACAAACTTAAGAGCTCTCGATTTTTTTCTTTTTCGGTCTCTAATTGAGCGTGACTTTGGTCAGACGGGCGGGCCGATTAAAGCTCTTAAAACTTGAGACTGTCCGATGAAACTTCCACGGCCTTTTGATTCTTCGACGGTGCTTTTTCCTAACAAAGGGCATATTATGCGACAGGGAGGAATGCAAAGGAAAGAACGAAAGAAAAAAGCGCTTCCGTCCGGCTTCCAGGTCCGCTCGCTCGAAGGTGAGCGGGTCCCCCCTGAGACCTCAGCGTCCCTCTGACACTCAGTCTCTCTCTCTTTATTTCTGCCTTCATCAGCGGCACGCTCGCAGCAACCTTTGCAACACAGCCGCCTCCCCCTCCGCTGTCCAGTGCCGTGCGAAAGTTTCCGCTCGGGGTATACTTCGTTTTCACCTCACGAGGCACCTCTGCAAAAGCTATACGAACTGCCCCAGCCAGTCCAGACCTGCGAACGCATCCTCGACTATTCCCCCCCCCCCCCCCCCCCCTGGCGTCGCTGCGCGCCTCCCGAAGGTCAGGTGACATTTGCGCGCCATTAAATTGGCTGGGGCGGTTCGTAGTGTTTCGCTGCAGTCGGTCTCAAGCTGAAACGGAGCGTAGAAACTCAGCACCTCGCTCCGCGGGAGGGAGAACTGTCCTCCTCCGACACAGAAGGTCGCATGGCGGAACCGATGCGTGATCTGCATTCTCTGGCCGCCGTCGCGCAACATTTCTTTTCCTCGCTTTCTTCTCGCGCGGGGTCGCCGTCGCGTCGGCGACATTGCTTCTGTCTTTTTCTATCTCTATCCGTCTTTCACTTTTCTGGCTCGGTGTCAGCCCTCACAAATTGTCGGCTGTCCCTCGTGGGGCTGCAGGCGTCACCGTTATTGAGACCTGCTGATGATGACGGACTGCTGCGGGTACATATAACAATAAAGTTAAAACAGCATCCTTCGAAGTTTTGCCTCTTTGTTATTTGGCCGAAGCTCGGCGTGATCAACGTGTTTTGTGCGGTGTACTTTGCTTGTTTTTTTTATGTTTCTTATTTTTTTTGTTAAGTTGGTCTACTCAGTTGGCATGGGTGGATAATATCCTATATCACCTTCATTTGTTTACTGGCATTTTATCCTGTCTTCGTGGTAGGCCCCCCGCCATGGAGGGGGGGGGGGGGGGGGGGCGGAGTGTGACGGGCATTGAGCTGTTGGTGGTCGGGATATTTTTGTAACCAATTGGGGATAATTAAAGGTTAATTATATGCCTACATTTTATACAATTTAGTTGGTTCACGGTCAGTCCTGTCAATCTAAAGTTAAGATATTTCCTGCTTGCTATAGTTACGGAGAACCCATATATATATATATATATATATATATATATATATATATATATATATATATATAGTTGGATGCTTACAAGTAAAGCAGATTTCTCTGATATGCCATTTTCACGTATTGCAAATTTTAATGTTGGAATATTCTGCATGATTGTAAAAAATATATAACTTTGTCCTTGCCATCACATCGCACGCTTAGCTTTTTTTATTTATTTTTTGGCTCTTAATTAATCTTTGTTTAATACTCGCGCACGACTTGTATTTTTCTAGTGTAGAACAGAAAACAACAGGTCCTGTTGTTATGTTTTCCAGCGCCCTTACCAAGTAGTTGACACAAACTTCTGTTTCCGTTGACAACGAAACATAGACTACACCAAAAGGCTTGCATTGAAAAAAATGAATTCAAAATATCGCAGAGCGTAACAGGTGACTCCATTAAATGACTATACTTTCTCATTGCGCTCGTATACGCGGAAGAGATAAGAAGGTGGAGTGACGTCTATCCACCGCTGCCAACCGCAAGGCAATCAGAGAAAACAAGTTAGTTGTTACTTGGACGAACTGTTCTTCAGTGTGCGATATTTATCCAACTACCTATATCAGTAGGTAGAAGAAATTTGTTTTGTGCACGACATACAGCGTAATAACCTGAACCCCAACAAGACGGAATCTCAAGACGCTAAGCTATTTTCTAGGGTGGTTTAGAAACATCCAGTGTGGTTGTCCTTCGTAACGCAAGAACACATTGATTTTCGCGCAGTGCACAGCACGCATTGACAATGTGCCGGTATGTATAGACGCTTTACGGCAACTTGGAATGGGCACCGCAATCTCGGTATCACGTGACCTTGCCGCCACATCAGAGCCGTCTGTAGAAAGAGTTTGGTCAATGGGAGGCGCGGGCTGAGTCAGGGCGCGCACCAGACTCGCAAACACGGCTTGGCATGCTCTCTTGGCCAACCAGAAGCCCAAAAGAGTCCCCTAGCGGTGGTAGCGAGAAACAGTTCTGATCCAAAGGTATCTTCGTAAATGGTCTTAATAAGCGCGTAAGAGTGAAGTGTAGTAACTTTTCGTGGTTGAAAATAGAGTGCACGTGAAGTTTCGATCATGATCATGCAGAAAGATGTAAGAAACGAATGCGCCGTTCAACTCTGTTTTGCTCGGACAGAGTGTGACCGCTCGGACAGCAGATTCCCTCGGCGCTTGGCGTAAGGATTATGTCGATCGTTCCGCTAGTCGCACTCTTCCTCCATCATTTTGCATGAGCGAGATTGAAACATCACATGTACCATATCTTCAGTCACCTCAGAGTTACTCCGATGCAGTTATCAGGTTTGTTTCTCGCGACCACCGCCAGGGTATTATTTCCGGCTTCTGGTTGGTCAGATTTGAATTTCTGAAGACGCCCTGGAACACGCCCAGCCCGCTTTCGGCCAATGGCGCCTCCTTATTTGTCTCCTATATTTCCCAACGAATGGCCAAACACTCTACATACAAGGCTCTGGTCACATAGCCGACCTCCAGTTTCTCGTTAACGCACTATGTTTCCGCGCTTTGCCCACCACCCCCAAGGCTCCATTTACGTTTTTTTTTTCTTGTTTTTTGCTGCGTTGAAAGAACATGGTTTTTACATGTTGCTTGTAATTGATTTGCCTCCGGTTGATGATTTTAATTTGTATTTGAACCTCTCGCTACGATCTTTTCACAGAATGAAATCGTACTGCGAGTGCGTCGACGACAGAGGAATAATAAAAATTACATTATTTTAATTAATATACAGAAGTTTAGAAAAATTGGCATCATCTTTTAGTGTTGACCCGGCCACGTAGTGACGCCTGAGCTATCAGAGTCCCTATTGATAAAGTGATATTACCTGAAGGCGCGATGTAGGCACATATTTTTCACATTTCGCCGAAATGTAGCGGGGTGTGTACCACGGTAAACAAGTTGGCGTAAACGGCGCAACAATCATATCAATGTAATCAATGCGAATTGTATGAAAGCGAACGCTCATCGCGTATTCGCGCTAAAACAGACGAGGAGAGCATTACGTGCTGCGACAATGCTTACGAATTC
Source organism: Ixodes scapularis (assembly GCF_016920785.2). NCBI lineage: Eukaryota > Metazoa > Arthropoda > Arachnida > Ixodida > Ixodidae > Ixodes > Ixodes scapularis. The sequence goes on along the minus strand of NW_024609857.1, from coordinate 106,304,314 downwards.
GCGATCTCTGGTTTCTTGCACTAGACTCGTTGCTCTGGGGCAGGGGGCGCGAGCGCGTCCTTAAGACGCGACCATGCTGGCTGCACCGTCTACGTGCCGCTGTAATCTTCGATTTCGCTCGTGCCAAGTTCGAATATAAGCATACCTCAGTATCTGTGATGCGCGATCACACAACGTCTAAGAAAAGAAGAAAAAAGAAGAAAAATCGGCTTGCGGACACAGCGTCCCATTAAACGTTCCTCTAGCTTTAATATCTTTATTGCTTTTTTTCATAGCTTCCGCGAACATGTGTGTTCCACTGAACGAGGCCAGATTTCACTTTACGTGATAGCGAAGCCGAGCTTGTAAAAGCACCTTCCCCTGAACGATGCTCGCACTGCATGAGCGCGCGTGCTTGACTGACACACTGAAGGCTTGCAGCTCGCTCTTGCAGCCTCTGGTATACACTGGCACGTACAATAGAACGGAGTACGAGAAACTATAGGGGGGATGCGTAATGACGATCGTTCGAAACGCGAGCCAAAAATATTATATTTTCTCGCCTGGAGCGCTGCTCAAAACTTGAGAGCTACGGGTACCCCAAAGAAGATGAACTCGTGACGCATAAACGGCACGAGTGCTGCTGCTTAGGCGTTCGACCAAGGCTCGTGTCCAATCAGCGAGAACACGAGTCCAAGCCGAACGCCATCGTTAACACATGGGTCCAATCTGCCGTCCATGAGAGGGCGCCGGAAAGTCAGCATCGCAGCTTCGTTATATAGGATGTTTGCTCTATCACGAGCATGAAGAAAGGAAGATGAAAATAACTTTATATTTATCTCAATCATTTTGATAAACTCGGAAAGCACAGAATGCGCCGTGCGTCTATGATGCGTGCGGTATGATTTGCTATGCTTGGTTGCAAAGAGCTTTGGATGATTTCAGATGAGCTGCACTGACACGGCACGCTCTTGTGATCGCCGGGGTCATCAGAACAATTAAGACAAGTTTAAATTAAAAAAAAAAAAAAACGAAAGATGTCGGACTGTGGGTTGAGTGGTCGGGGGTTTGAATACCGCTAAGCTCCTCCGTGAATTTCTCTGGTTTCGATCACCTTTTTCCTACGTTACGAATAAGTTCCAGTTTTTACGACTAAATATATCTTCCGTATATGCTTCGGATGCTTATTCATTGCCTGCTACGGGCTATGGATCATTTGTTTTTTCTTGGCCCACTTGTAACGCTTTTTCGATACACTCGAGGGTTCCGTGAAATCCAGTCGATAAAACCATGTTTCGCTAAAATAATTAATATCCTCGCAAACGCGAAATTTCTTCTCGCACGTCGGCCTTTAGACTGGGCGGTGACTCAACGGCTCGGTAACCTTCGACACCGGCACACGGCGGGATCGGTGCCCAAGGCACAAGTAATGCGGCATTGTCAATTGCCCACCGCTGCTGGTTACGCAGATATCTCGTGCGCGGATATATATATAAACGAAGACTGGCGCTGGCCTCGCTGCGGTACGGGGGAGAGGAAAGGAAAGAAAGGTCTGACAACTGCGTAGCCCCAAGGCAGCACACTGCTCGTGTGTCCCCGGACGCACCCCCGGGGACCTCCGTTCACCAGCAAACCCACAGTATGGGGTGGAAGTTACACGCTCGCCGGACCATTCAACCGTTTTCCCTTTCGCCATCTGACCCCGTTCTCGGCGCGTGGGTTGTTTAAGCGGCAGCGTGATCACCTGACAAAGGAAGGACGTGTGGCTGGTCTGACGGTCACGTAGCTTCCACTGCGCTGTCAGCTTGTGGGGTTAAACGGAGTATATAACGGGGCGGGAAGGCCCGTTCGCGCGTCAGGGTCAGTGGCCCGCGCCCTGTGTCGCGCAATTCGCACTCGAATCAGGGACGAATTGCGAGCTGCAATAGAACGGCTATATAGTGCTCCAAACAGCGGCGTATTCTCTCGAAACAGGTGACCATGGGTCTTGCCACGCTCCGTCGATTGCATTTTTGTGCAATGCTGCGGGAGCTGAAAGGACACTTGACGGGAACAAGGCTGTGAACATGGTTCCAGATTGCAACAATGAGAGGTACAGATCCGGGGACATGTTTAAAAAATATAGGAAAAAATATGTAATCTTTAAAGGGCTCAATGACTGTTCTTTGCGCCATTCCTTGATGCTGCAATTTCAGACAGTGTAAGCATGCAACGGTGCGGCCACATTGAAGACTACCAGAAAATAGATATCGTATCGCAATGTATACAATACCGCGCCTCTCACGGTACTGCTTCGAGGTTAGCTTGATATTAGGTGTTCACTCAGCGTATACCTACTATAACTTCATAAAAAATAACAACTAAAAACATTCGTTTTTTTTTTTTTTTAAATTGCTGCACAATTATTATAAATATTTACAGCTTAAGAAACGTAACGCAGCATGGCGAGTCGCGGGCATGTTATTATCAATCAGCGGCTAATGCAATTACTGCATTAGATTAGACGATAGAAACTCCAAATGTCAAATCATGAAGCAAGAATTATGAAGCATGAAGCACGAAGAATCCATGGCCACAGTTTCTTTAGCTGCCCGCGACTATAACGGCGGCAGTTAGTTTGTAGAAAACTACGGTAGTCGTCGCGCTGTTCAGTTGCAACATTAAGCTTTCGAGACGGGAGAGCGAACAATAATCTCGTTAAAGTAAAACAGAAAGCATAGGAAAACACTCGTTCAGACACGACATTAGCGTTGGAGATTTCAAGATTATGTGGGTGCTTGTGACAAATACAGTTTCACGCGTTTTAGCTCAAGAAAACAACGACGTGGCACTCACCGACGTGTGGCTATTCGTTTCTATTCAAGAAAGAAAAATCGTCAACAGTGCACGGAACTCTGGATAAGCCATATGATTATACATTTAGTATCGATATAATGACATCTCAGTCACCTGTGCCAGAACTCGAAACATAATTTAGCTGTCTCAATTCCGTTAGAACGCTAAACAGAAAAAGGAAAAAAAAATCCCATTTGTCGTATATTTTACTGACCTGACAGACACAAAATCGGGCGTCTAAACACGACGCGACTTCGTTTGCATAAATTGACCGTTCGCTGTCAACTATTTGCGGGTCGCTCTTAAACACCCCAAATAATTGCTCTCGCAAGAAAAACGAAAAGGGAAAACAAAAAAAAAAGTTGCAAAATCCCAGCTAAGCTTTCCCTATTTTGTCGTTTTTCTTTTGTTCATGTTTTTTCAGAGGTTCATTAAAGTGTATGAAGTTTCCCAACTTTATCCCTCTACCCTGGGGACAAACTCACCCATTTGTTTTTGAGCCAAGCACTCTGGGCAAGCTTTTTGCTTTATGGGTCATTTGTAGCCGCCGTCAATTTTGGTTTTCACGCTTCCAGCGCGACAACGATATCGCCTACATATCCCTTGATGTGTTTTGCAGCCGCCGAAATTATACGAACTTGCGTGGCGCGTTAGAAGGATTGCTGTCCCCTTCCAGTGTTGTTGTTCTGGTTCATATTTGTTTTTGTGACTCCCGGTGTCATCACCAGTGCCTTCGTAAAACGGCCCCTGTCCTCTCTATTGCGACTAATGGGGCAATGCCACCCAGAGATGGGAGTAGGAATGAGCAAGATTTCGTTTAAGCATGCATACACAAAGAGTTGAAGAGGATGCTTCTCGTTACGCGTTCACTTCTGCAAACGTATAATTAACTGTCATTTATAAATTTCCGGCACTTCTAGGATTATTTCTTGTTACACCGACTAATGTGCTCCAACCCTAAATATCTAGTCGTTTAGCACGATATTTGAAAAGGCCCTCTCTCTGCAAATTGTCATCTCTTTTCTTTCGGGCTAATATTCTTGTTTCGTCAGGAAATTGAAACGAGATGTGGGAAGTTGTTTTAATATTTCAAGCACTGGTCATTTGCTCTCTCTTTATTAGTTAAGAATAAACGACAACGCTTCGGGAGAAACAAATCTTAGAAATACAATTTTTTGTAGATTTTTTAAAGGAAATATTGAATGTTTATTATGAACAAGAAAAAGACCAACGATAGATATCGGCGCCCACCCTCCCACTTTTTTTTTCAGTAGGACCTTGTAGTCTTCTTTTTTTTATAGTTAAACATAATAATATAAAAACAAGCAATTAAAATAAAGAATTGAGAGCGTCTGAACAAGGAACCGTTTCCTTTCGTTGCGTTAAAAGTGGTGCGGCGTTTTCGGCTTTGCTTTTTTTATTCAAAGTCGGTGTATTGTTTTCTTTTTACATATAAAAACAATTTGCGTGCTTTTTGTTGTTGTTTTTTTTTTTTACACTATAAAGCGTGTCGTTTCTTCTCGGTGATATCTGCAGTATTTTCATTCAACCCAGAACTGCACATGGTCAATTGTTTTGCTTGTCCTTTTTTCAGCACTGGGAGGATATTAAAAAATGAAAAATGGTGTGTAGCTGCCATGTGAAATGTGACAATCCGGAACGTATTATACTGGTCCTTAAACTTAACGAGACAATTTACAAAATATCACTTTTGTCACTGTAGCGTGTACACCATTAAACAAATGATGAAACAGGTGCACGGGCAATTACAGAGAAGATAGATATCCACATTTGCACTACCCAAGGTGAACATACCAAGGAACCTTTCCTTTCATCGGTAATCTAGATTTCAGTTAGATTGTATGATTTTAATAAATTCAGATATGCTGTTTTCGAGATTATAAAATACCAGTGCATGCCCGTTATTTTTTTTTGTTAATCGCGGTCAAGTTACAAAACGATTTCTCAACATTTACCACATCCTTTCGACGATTTCCTTCCGTATAAGTACCAAAATTGGCAAGCTGCAGATCCGAGGTACTGCACTAGCTAAAGCAAACCAATCAGTAAAAAGTCATCGTCCTACTCCAACGGGTAACACATTCCGAAACACTGCCTATTTTAAGTAGTCCCCGAAGTATGGTCTCACTCATCATTGGTTCTAAATTTGAAAATTTTTTCATACATTGAAAAGTTATGGCACATTTCGGACAATAAAAAAAAAAGGAAATCCAAAGCACATTCTTAAAGAACTGGGAACTTGGTATGCAGAGACCGTTTACAGAAGAGATCAAACATTTCAACTCGCAAGCCTGGGTGACACTGCTTGTACACCATACAAAAGACGGTTTGTAGACATATTCGAAGGCGAGTCACCGCGAGATGCGTACTTCAAATGCCGCATGGTGATGAGTTCAAGGATAAACTTGGCACGCGGCATTCGAAAAATAGATATTGCAGCAACCCGTGTTTCCAGAATGTCTTTTCTACGAGGCATCAGAATTGTGCTGATCATTATAACCTTCCCATCCTAAAAAAAAAAAAATTAATTCCACCCCGCCAAAAAAAAAAAAAAAATTAACAATTGATCATTTTTGCAATATTAGTAACCTCTTCCAGCTAAAACCAAATTCTGTTAGCGAGTGGATTATTAAAATTCAATCATTAACCTTGTAACTAATCGTCTTAGCTTGCATAATGCTAACAATAGAAGTTTTCAACGACCACGCATGATTAAAGTGTGCATTAGCAGTTGTTAAAATTCAGGAAACTAAACTTTTCTTCGCGCTTATTTGGTAGCAAGTTTAAGCTTCCAACACACAAGTGCGAAGGACTCCGCCCAGGCTGGACTCCATCGAGCAAATGTGCAGCAAACAACCGAAGAACTTTGCCTGGCGGCACGCTCACTTTACGCTTAGCTTTAACAACAGCCACAGCTCCGACGCCGAGCGCAAAGCGAAAACTGACGGTCAAGATTCGTCTTCTGTATTCAGCCGGTTAGCTAAATTGCAGCGTTAATCGAGTCCTGATCTTTCAGCAAGCGGATATATATCCAAGTTACGTGCGCTAAGGAAGGCACATCACACCCCGACACACCTTCGAGCGCGTGGACGTTCGGGGAATTGATTTCTCTTCGTTTCAGAAGGGCGGACTAAAGTGTCAAGATTTACAACTGAATTGCGTGGTGCAGAATTTATTGTTCGGAATTCTAACTTCCACGATCTATTTTGATGATGGCAATCAAATCTTCACTTAGAATGTGCGGGTATTTTTTATTTTAATATTTAATATTTTTTATTTTAATTTTAGATAGACATTTACTTCAATATTTCGTCACACTCGTGACCTGGTGAACCGACGCCCGCCAAGGCTGATAGCGTCAACGGCAAGGTATTTTTGTTTATTCAAGTGATGTTTTAAATTTATTTTCAGTATAAAAGCTTACCTTGTTTGTAGACAGGAATACGGTATACCGCTTGACCGTTACAACGCGGGTCTCAAGTCTGTGAAACTGGCGCTGGTGTTAAGGTCAGTCTTTACACATCATTGAACGAAACACGTCTCCGGCGTGTCTTGCGATATACAACACAAAACAGAGTTATCCGCGTCTAAGATATTCGCACGAAAACAACTGCTTTATCCCCCTGTGCATTTCCCAGCTGACCTTTAAAGAAAAGTGGGTTATTTCAGTCTGGGAGGAAACGCCATCTCGTACCAGACACAATTCACCTAGACAGGTTGAGAAACTCCGCGTATACGTGTCGGAGTCTCCACCGCTTTGCGAAACGCCAAGGCAGTCGCGTAGGTTTTAGACGAAATCCCCAAAGACATGTTGCCATTTCAGCTGTAAACATATATAATGCACCCTCCGTTTTCTTTTTTTTTTTTTCTTCCTTTTTTTTTGCTGACTTGCAAATCATTAACGTTATCGCAAGACGAAGTTGTAGATCGCCTCCGTGTATTAAGAAGCCGCACAGCATCGGCATTAGCGGCGCGAGACGGACGACGACTGTGCGAACGTGACCGCCATGTTTGGGCCCCATTTACGCTCGTCTGCTGTCCAAGGGCCGGCGCCACCGGAGCGTCCTCCGCTTCCGTGTCGTTATATAAGGCCGTGGGCAACTTGAAGGTCACCGTGCAGCGCCTCGGCTTCGTGGGGCATTTATGACGACATCATGCTAATTCCGATGGGCGATTTGCATTGGGTTCGGCCGTGCACAAGGATGCTAGTCTGATAGCGCTCCCTGGACTGGATTACACTCGTGCCCAGTGTAGATCTGCATCGCACTGGCGATCGAGGCCCTCACGCACTCTTTGTTTTGTCTGTAGAGTTACAGTTTCACGGCACTACGCTTCGTTTCAACGTAAAGGCTGGTTCACACAGCACCGTTTTCATAGGTTTTCTTACGTTACGTATATAAGTCACCGAAACACTCGAGTCTGGAATGTCGCGTGCCAGGCTACCTCCTTAAACTGGTAGCCACAGTCAGGTGACTTGTGTAGTAAAGAAACGTAAGCTTTGGTAACGCATGCCCAACGTAATAAACCGAGGCTGTGTGAGCCCTACCTTAAAAGCCCATTCACAACGCGGAGGGTTTGCATAATTCGTAGCGCAGCCCGCACTACGAGTCGATCGCGTAAAGGCTGGTTCACACATCTGCGGCAGTTGCGTTCACAACAACGAAAACGACAGACACGAGAGGAACAGCGGAACAACAGTGACTCATGATTGCTCCGCGAAGCTACCCCTTCCATCGCTCTCCACCCTGTGTACGGCAAAAACTTGTTTCAGCGACTTTGTCGTTACTGTTGTTTCGGCTGCTGCGAACGCCACCGACACAAATGTGCGAACCATCCTTTGAGAGCCGCTAAATTAGCCACGCTTTAAAGTAACTACGCTTCGGGCATTGTGGTGGTTTAAATTATGGTGCCAGTTATGTCATTGAACTTTATCTGAAATCGCAGGGAACGCCTTTTCGGGTCAGTGGAAGTATATCAAAGCAGTCTACGACAGAGAAGTACGATATCACCTGAGCTTCTCGAGACGGTATCTGCGGCGTAGGAAGTCTCATTTTTAAATTATAGCTATCTCTAATTGCACTATAAATCAAACTGGCGGCGCCCACAAGATAATCCGGAAATGAGGGTGCCGATACACTTATTCAATCAAGCAGCACCAAAAGCGCTGCGTCACTGCACTTGCCGCGTTTCTTTGCGTATGTTATTACCGGCTAATCAACTCATGAGCAGTGATTGCGTTGTTACCGTCTTCACTTTTAGTTTCTGCGCCTGTGATTTCTATCTCCTAACCTTTGAGTGAGTTCACACAAAGTGTGCATGCATACGGTCGGCTGACTCTTCACGCAAGACATGACCCAAACGCCTTATCAGTGACCTTGAGTGTGTGACTTTTCACTGTTGTCAATTGGCGATAAACGCTAAATGTATATCGTATCGTCTTCTTTGTGCGTGATATAAAACTTTATCGGTAGTTTGCCCAGCCGCTCCAGTGAGTGCACGATTGACGTATCTATGACAGCGATCAAGGTGCCCAAAATGAGGCACGTACGTAGGTTGGTTGCGCCTGCCTCAACTTTGTTTCGTCAAAGCGTCCGCGCACGTAGTGAAACTTACGTGGAGTCCGACTTAAAGTATAGAATATATAACATAGCTTACTGACATTTTTGCCTTAAAATATTGTATTGCTATGTAATAGTCCTGTAGTCATTTTAATTGAAGCTGGTGACGAGACACCAATTAAGCAGAATGTAGATTTTTGAAACATCCAACATGTTTAAGGGAAACAATATTACAGCTTGCGTAAAAATTCATGGGTAAGGACATTTTGAATTGAAGCGCTCTCAGGACGGCTAATGAAGTAACGTCAGAGGTAACAACAAATTCCGATAATGGTTAACACGAACGCCGTCTATAAGAGCACAAATATTTCATACAGCACCGTTTTATTTCTCGTAGTATACTTGGATCAGACTAGTGACCTTCAAAGAAGCTGGCTTAAAAACTCGAGTACTTTTTTTCTGGTAGTCTGGTTTCTTTGCGTGTGTTATATGGCTGTGAGACGTATCAAGACGTAGAGCCGCTCTCACTTCGTCTTTCATATGAAAATAGAACACTAGGGATTAAGATAACGCACCGGAGACTATCAACAGTTTGCTGCCAAAGAACATATGGAGAGGTATTAATGATCACAACGTTTTTGAGCCGGCCTCCAGCCTCTCAGCTCTGTTACCGCTTTCTGAGAAATATATTCCCGGCATGAAAATTAATAGGCCAAAAGTTTCGTTTCCACACTCCCTTGGAGAAGGTTCGTTGCAGTAAATAAATAATTTAAAAAATCCTTATACACATACGTCATTTTCATGAAGCCTTGCTTTTTAACGTTTTTAATTAATTATACAAAAAAAAAAGACAACGTCCGTTAGAGTCTTGCAATCAATGCTCATACCGTTTTACTTCAGTGTTTGGTACTGATGCTTTTAGCCTCATTATCGCAGACCGATACTATGTAGGCTATGAGCTCTGCTCTTGGGTAACATAACTCTATACTCTGGCTTACTCTGGGAAGTGAAGAAAATGTCCTTCTATTGGGTCCTTTTAAATAACTATTACAATTAATTTCTGAAATAAAATTGAAGTTCCTCGGAAATGCATCAAACGCTGGGATGTCGTAATATAGAATAGACTCGCGGCATTAAGAAACAGCCTCTCATAAGAAACGCGGCAGCAGTTTCTTTATTTAGTGTAGCTTTAGATATCGAGCCTGCTAGAAAGAGCTCAGAGAAAGTGACTATGTGTCTAAATAGAAACGTCGTATACTAACCCTCACTTTCGTAGCCCTCAAGCAGAAGGTAAGTTCGTTATCGATGTCGGTCAAAACGTCAAACATTTCCAGGCAGCTTGTGATTTCTTGCTGACTACATTACTGACTCTGCGGTTGGATGCTATATAACGAACACAAACAGGATGATACTATGGACCGTACTCAGCAGTTTTCAGAATAGAGCTCATCATCAAAAAGTAAGCGCGCGTTTGACGCGTGCATACTTCAAAGCATAGATGATATTTTATTGTTGCCAGTCCCGGCGCAATTGAGACGCAAAGGAGTTATAACTTTAACGGACATGCTGCCAATAACCCCAATAGAGCCTTCCGAAAAATGCCAGGAGACCTCGCGGCGAATGGGAATTGTGGGGCTGGCTCCCATGCACGCTCCTGCTGGCTTGAACGCTTCGTATATTCTGGTCGCGAAGTGGTTCATTCTCCTTTATCATTTGGAGCTAAAAGCGCTTAATAAAATTAAAATAAAGCGCACAAGAACGAAGGTCATGACATAAACCATTTTACTTTCCTTCTGCCTTCTCTGTGCTCTAAAAACACAAAATGTTAATCCAACATCAACTTTGTCCTCGGCTCCGGGATAATCTCACGTGCCGTACATAGGAACGTCACAATGCGTCAAGCGTACGGTGGCGGCGCCACATGTTTTCGGAAAGTTTCATTTCTCATTTGTCTCAACTGAATTTGTCCAGTCTTTTTGTATCCAGACAGTTCGGATATCGCGTATTCCAATCCTTCTATTCTCAACTATTTCCGACATGGTAATTTTCATTCAAAGGACGCGTGTTTTCCAATCTTAGCCTGATATCTGAACAGAGGCGAAATTGGTGTATAGCACGCTACGGTTTGCTACAAAAGAAAATCGCCCGTTTTCGCTTTATTCAGCGAGACTGGCAACGCCTCGCAAATGGTGCGCGCGAAAGTTTCCACGACCAGTTCTGACACGGGTCTGCCTTATTGCGTTCCTTCCCTATTTCCAATTAAAAGAGGCCCCCGAGCTGCTTCGAGTGCGGGGTCGTAAGCTCGGAAGCTTAGAATCCGCAGCGCGCAAATGGGTGAAAGTATTGCCGCTGAATTTTTAAGCAGTCCTCCCGTTTCATCCCGTTGGGATCCATGTCTTTTGCTTTTAATGTATGTGCGTGCGAGCGCGTGCGTCAGTGTGTGTGTGTGTGTCTACGTCTGCGAGTGCGTCTGTGTGCGTGTGTATGTGCGCGCGCTTGTGTACGTGTGCGCGTGCGTGCGGGTGTGCGCAAGTGCACGAGCGTGTGTGTCAGTGTGTGTGCGTGCGTGTACGCGTATGTATGCGCCTGTGCCTGTACGCGCGTTCGTCTGTGTGCGCGCTTGGGAGTGTGTGCGTGTATGTATGTGTCTGTGTGTACGCGTGTTTATGTTCGCACGCCCCCATGGGGGTGTTTGTGCATATCTGTGTGTGCGCGGGAGTGGTATTGTTGTTGTCGAGTCTGGCAAGACCCGCTTAGACTTTCATACGCGTGCTTGTTTCTCCGAGCTCATCCTTGTACACAAATTACTTTCGCACCGACGCAGAAGGCCTCGGATAGCGTTCAGGGTACGACAGCGAGGGAGTTTTGTTTCCTCTTTATCGCGAAATGCCTTTATGCAAACGTTTTTGGAAAGCCGGATTAAGCGGTTAGCCGGGATATTGCTTTCGCTGGGCGCATTCACTCGGCTCTGAATTGGTTTCTTGGAAAAGCCTGAACACGACAAAGCAAACATATACGCAATTTCGAGGGACGTTCTTTGTACATGATTCAACAAGTTTACGTTGTCGCTCGCCGAGACCGCGCAGGAAACAACCCTCGCTCGCATTAATTCGCGAGGGTTCGAATTATATCTTTCTAGTGGAACGCTGGTGTTAGTACCGCTTCCATGCGACGGCTCAGTAAAACCCCTATATATTTGGTTTGCGTACCGAGTTCCGGCGCATTCGAACACATTGGGCAGAGTGGCGCCGAATGAAATTTATTTTGTTCTAGTTTTAGCGGATATAACAAAAGTTTAATTATTTTATCGCGCGAATCACTCGCCATTAAAACTATAAAATAAAGACTTACATTCGAACAGTTTAACCGAGACAATGAGACTTCAATACACCATCGGAACGAACCCAGTTTCGTTTCTGCGGCATGTTCCTGCAAAACAAACCAAATAAAACGTTTCTTCGTAATATTTCGATTAATTTAGCGTGCAGAATAGAGACAATGCGGCGAGGAGCTGATACTATCGCAAAATACAAATTTAATTGCTGGATCATATCCTTTCTGGTAGAGTATTGCTGAATAGGTAAGGTTAACTTCAACACGAATCACTCTTCAGTGAGATGACACGATGTTGCAGGCTTCTGACACGCGGGCGGGTGTAACTATACGGGTGCAGATAAAGCTTATCAAATAACCAGAGAGCAGATTCCGCTCGCGCCTCAGCGGATTTAGTGTGTCCCCTCACCTTGTCAATGTGACGTTGGTGAAGCCATGACGGACGCCCCCTCCTCTGGGTCGGTGTCGGCGGACACAGTTCTGCAAGTGAACAGTCAAGAAAGAGGCGCTCATTAGGCTCGCAATATTCGCACTTAGATCTCCGGTACTACCACACATATTCCTTATTGTTTTTTGCCGTTTCAAATAACTCTATAAACTATATAATCATTGTTCGGTTGCGAGCATCTTATAATCTCACTCTATAGCCTATAATTGACTGCGGCTTTAGCAAGTATACAAGTCAACGCCTATAGAACGAATCGCGAATAGAGAAGAAGCGTGCCAAGTTTTATATCCAGGCACCTGAGCATCCATAGCATGTCCCACAAAAAACAAATGCCCAGTGCATGTTTTTTTTTTTTTTCGTTGTAAATTTTAATTACGCATTGCCGGGCGCTCATTTTCCGCTCAAATGTAGCGCTAGCGCTGTGAACGAGAGGCCAAAGTTTAAGAACTGACGATTATTTCATTCAAAAGTTATGAGCGAGGTTCTTAAAATCTCAGCGGGAAAATCGGGCCCGTTTTCGGTTACTCGCGCCATACGTCTCCGTGTAATAAAGAGGCACGGCCGTCGGCCGCCATTTTCACATTCACGATTTTAGGAAGTCGATTAGAACTTTTTTTCAATTAGACAACGGTTAGCTGTGCAACTTTGGCATCTGGGTTGTACCGCCAGCGCCAGATTTGGGCGAAGAATGAGCGTTCGGTGATGCAGAATTTATTTTCGCTGTGGAAAATAAAGACGCTTGTAAATTACTTTTAGGGGACACCCTGTGAGAATATTGACACCGCCATCGCTTTGCATCTTCCCCTAAAACAACATTTAAAACTAAAAAAAGAGAGCCAAATTTTATTAAATTTCGCTTTTTTCTGTTTTCTTTTTTTTTCCAAGTGAAAGGGAAAAGGATTCGGGTCGTTGCCCGATCGCCTGAATACACCGTTTTAAACTCTGGTGTAATGTACCTACCATCATAGTTGGCGTGAGTGCACACGATGAGCGTGAGCAACGAGCAAAGCATTAAACAAAAAATATGAAATGATATTTTATTTTCAGACTAGAACGAGATATTGAAAAAAAAAACCCTTTAGAAGCAATTAAAGAGGTAATCAGGCGCGAGCGCGCGTTGGGCCTAAAAAGGATTGTAGTCGATAAATCTTTTTCCTCGCGTTCTTGTATCTTTTCGAGTCAACCGCAAAGATATATATATATATATATATGAGAAACAGAGAGAGAGAGAGAGAGAGAGAGAAAAATAAAGAGAAATAGGGGCCTGTCGGAGCTCTATACTCCGTTTTGCCTTCCGGTGGACCGTAACAGACGATAGGAGCCATCCGAGCCAATCCAAAGCCGCGTCAGTGTCACGTGACATTCGTGAAGGCGCGCGAGCAGACTTGCCACGTCATATATTCACAGCGTTGGTTTGGCTGGGATGGCTCGAGGCGTCTGTAGCGGTCCATCGTAGGTCCAAAGACGGAGGTGCTGAGGTACGTCCAATGACGTAAGTCCAAAGGAGCTTCAGTGCAAGTTCAAAGGCGGAAACAATTTGGGAGGGGAGATAAATCGTTATCGGTATCTCATCGCGCGCCGAAACCCGTTCCTCTCGTCTCCAGACCTTCCGTCAGAGTTCACATTAAAGAGAAGTCGTGTCCAGCGAACTATGCTTAAGTGCAGCGCACGACGCGCGAGGTGGGGCACGCTTTTAGTCCGCGGGGAGATGGGAGGGGAAGATTAACCTCCCCCCCCCCCCCCCTATTAACTAATTAACACTCCCGCGATGAGGACGAATCAAGCAAACAGGTAATCTTGAGGCGGATGATTTCTATTGCAACGCAAAACAGTCGCGGAACTTTAACGGTGCAAACGCCTCCTCTCAGGTCTGCCTCGAATAAAAAAGAAATATATATATATTACGAAGTCAGCATTGGGCAGATGGCAAAACTCGTTTGGTTCAAGCGCTGTTTTTGTATGTTTTTTTCGTTGTTTTTTTTTTGTCTTCGCAGTCACTTTTTTTCGCCCTTTCTTTTTCCGGCTCTTCGTTAGCGGACCTTGCGCACCTGCTGCTGACCTTAGTCGGATTTAGCTCGACGGGGTCGCCGGGTTTTATTTCTTATCGCTGCCCGTTTATTCAGTTTCTTTTTTCTGCGTTAATATTTTTTAAGCTTCAATACGGTAACCGCCAGGGTCACTCGATAGTCTACACACGGCTGGTATATACCGCGTCCGACTTGCCTCCGGCGCTTTCGGCGAACTTTGTACAACTTCTGCCACCTACGGTGGTCCAACCTCTCGCCGTTATACACACTGCGCGTGACAACAAGCGGCGCACCTGCATATTAGAACCTTTAACCGCAAATATTCCACCGACCATTTTCATGTTCTTGTTCGCTGCTTTATTTTTATGCGGATGAAAACTGAGGGAGACGAGAACACGAGACTACGCATGGACGTCAGGGTATACCGAACTCCGGTTGGAATGATTAGTGGGTAGGCGCAAAGCCATAGCTGCATGTGTCTCTACTCACTGTTCTAACCCGTTCGAACGCCGGCGTGTCGCGTTCGGCATTCGAACAGATAGTAGAGACAAAGGCAGCCAACTTTTCGACTACCCATCTCCTCCCTCTCTCTCAGTTTCTCACATGTGCGCCAGATTAGAGCAGCCATTGGTGACCTCCTCTCGTCTTACCGAGACACCTAGCCACTGAAGCGGGCTTCGACGAGCTTCCACAAGGGCCAATGCTACGCACTAATATCTAAAATTGCAATAACCTGCGCTGCTGTGGTAATGGTGGAGCGAAGTGATCAAAATAAGATGAAACAAAAGGCGAAGGTCGGTTATGGCGACGCTCGTGCGCAGCTTCTGCATAGCGTCTGTAAATTTCATTGTGGCACCATATACTTGATCAGGTGCGTTTCGTGGGAATTGAAACTACCATTGGTTACCGAACATTCGTAAAACTGAAATATTTCGGAGTTTGTTGTGAGCGTCGAGGAAAAGCTTAAAGAGCTACGTCAAATTAATTAGATGGTTAAAGGCCGGTTCTCACATGCAGCGAAGCGCTGATGTAGCGCTCCTCACGTGCCGTCAGCTACTTATTGTCTGCCATGAGCAACAGTTTTGACGGTGCGATACAAAGCTGGTGAACGCTCCCATCAGCACGCGCTTAGCGCGAGGTAAGCGCTATGCTTGTAGCGCTCCGCTGCATGTGGGAACAGGCCTTAATACACGTCTCGCTAAATTACCCGAGCACCGTAGAGAGTCCTCGGAACGTAAGTACACGCGCTGCGCGCGCTCGCCTTTCCCGTATAAAATATTTCAAGTAAATAATCAAAATAAGGCGTCGTCGAACGCCTTATTTTGATACCATATGCTTTAGATTTGTGCTCTGGAACTGTTACTGCTACAAACGCCAACGCGTGCATCGCCTAAACCTACGTCCTCAATATTCTCTTTTATGCTTGGGTGATTCAGCAAAAGTTCAATTTGTGTTCAAGTAGATGTCTAAAAAAAAAAAAAAAGAAAGATTACGGGTGCCGCTTTCTCTGCCCAAAATAAATCACTCCGATTCTGATTACACTAATCGCACACATGCGCCATGATGATTATGTGCACTGTTTCCACTGACGTCATATTCGCGGCCATTTCGGCGACTTAGCTGCTGGGCGCGTACCTTTTTGCGGCACATACGTTGCACATCGTCGAATTCGCATTTCCCGGAAAGAACAAGAACGAATAACTACCCAGTATTTTCCGATGACGCCACAGCCAAGCCATGCATAGACTCCGATTGCTTCCACGTATTTTTTTCTGCGAATATACGCTCCCTTTTTTTTCTTCTTCTTTTTAATATATATACCGCTGTCGTCATGAGATCGCGGCCGCGGGCCAAACCTCTACAAAAGTACAACGTTCTCGGAGGATTTCTAGTGGCCTTATACTCAAGTGGCACCGCCCTTTCATTCGAGCTGGAGCGCTCGGGGTCCCAGCGAATTTTGAGGGTGGACTCCAAGTGGGTAGCGAACGTGCTCGAGTCGCGAATTGGCCGCCGCGGCGCGGTCCTTGCGGTCGGCCACAGGTGAAAGAACGAGCCCCTTGTGTTTTTTTTGTTTTGTTTTTTACAAGCAGAGATGCGCTCTCTTTCACCGAGCGCTTGAGCACGACCCGCGGTGAAATGCGCCCGACTCTTGGACTACCTCTTGTGGGACGTGGCTGCGCTGGCATTTTCGAAGCGGAAACCAAATCGGCCAAGTGGACCGCCGTTTCTATCTTCAGACGTTCGCTGCTCGGTTTAAGGGTGAAAGTAGAGAGTCAAACATTTGGGGGGAGAGCAAACGCACAAAGAAGATGAGCGCAGTGACGATGCAATTTTGTCGCTGCCTCGCAGTATCTGATCGCAGAATAGTATTAATCGGTTCAACTTCCAGATTGGTAGCGATCGAGATAATGCACGCGCGGTAC
Source organism: Ixodes scapularis (assembly GCF_016920785.2). Classification (NCBI taxonomy): domain Eukaryota; kingdom Metazoa; phylum Arthropoda; class Arachnida; order Ixodida; family Ixodidae; genus Ixodes; species Ixodes scapularis. The sequence goes on along the minus strand of NW_024609857.1, from coordinate 106,287,690 downwards.
CCTTCCACGGTGTTATTAAGGCGACAGCCTTAAGGCCTGTTCACACATGCAGCGGAGCGCTACAAGCATAGCGCTTACCTCGCGCTAAGCGCGCGCTGACGGGAGCGTTCACCAGCTTTGTATCCCACCGTCAAAACTGTTGCTCATGGCAGACGATAAGTAGCTGACGGCACGTGAGGAGCGCTACATCAGCGCTTCGCTGCATGTGAGAACCGGCCTTTATACGTCCCATTACGAGAAAAGACGGCGGCGTTGTGCTTGAAAGACGGTCACACCAACACGTCATCAACCACGCGCCGCTCAAGGTCAAAACGTACGCGCCTCAGAAATAAACCCCAAAGAACAGCGCAGCAACTTAGATGTTTCGTCACGGAAGGCGGCGGGGACGCTCGAGTTCAAAGCGGACGAGCCTCAGAAATAAAACACAAAGAAAAGCGCAGCAAAGCAGGTGCTTCGTCACGGAAGCCGTGGAGCCGGCGGGTGCGCCGCGCCTGCGCAGTGGGGGAGCGTGATACGTCACCGCCGGAGCGCCGTGTGCTAAAGGAAGACATGGTGCGCTGCTCGTAGGAATGCGTGGCGTGTCGGAATGCGAAAGCATTCCTACATGCGACGCAGCGCAGTTTTAAGTGTCTTCGGCGTGTTTTTCCTATATTAAGATAGGAAACATGAAAAATAAAGGTATTTCCGCGCGTAAAGTGTATGAAATATTTGTTTGAAGGTGCTTCGTCTCATCAAAGTTCGCGTAAAAAAAATTAAGCCGGAATCACACTGTTCATACGTCATAAAAAAAAAAAAAAGAACACTCTGCAAACACGAGCCATTGCAATATCCGTGGTCCGAATGTAGCGTGCCCAAGTCATCTCCTTGCGTTCCAATCGGTATGCAGGTTGTATTTTGTATGATACATAAGCAGTGTGACCCCAGCTTAAAATGGAAGTGCCGCTTGTAGACTCATTCCTCATATCGGCTTGGCGTTGCAGTTACTTTCCTCGCCTAAATCTTCCGCTTTCGATAAGCTCAGTAGCAGCTTCCGAAACGCAGGTCGGGGTTGTTCCCCAGCTTCTTATTATCGCCTCTCAGTCAATGCGATCGCGGCGTCATCCGTTACGGAGCGCAAGGTCGTCTGCTTCTTGAACAGGGGTTGCGATAATGTAGGACGCCGAGCTCTTATTGGCTGATTGAAAGAAAGACTGGGCAGACCACAAGGCACCAGGCATTGGCGTCTACCCACTATCCTTTCAATCAAAGCCAATCAGGGCTAGGCGTCGTTTTGACGTCACCGCAACGCCTGCGTAAGAAACACACGACTTGCTCTACGCATAAGAACACCGAAAGGCGAAGCCCATAAGAACGCCGAAAGCGACGTAACGCTGACCTAACTAGCTAATCTATCACACACACACATCGAATGCGTAGAAGCTGCACCACCAAACAAACGCGCGTTGCCAAGAGGCCGAATTAACCTTATTGTTCGCCCCGCAAACTCACCAAAAACAACCGCCGCGAAGTGTGCACGAGGAGCGCAACACCGGTAGCAACCCGTCCCGTGCCAATAAAGAAGAAAAAAAGGAAGCCACCACCCGAAAACTTTGAATACCAAAGCGAGCTCGTCCCTCGACCCGCAAGCGAGCGAAGACGCAGACGAAAGCCTGCCCCAGCCAAAGCGAGCACCTTCGGGTCGGGCTTCCCCGCACGGCGTGATCGCTCCTGACCCAGTGCGAAGAGCGGCGTTGCGTTCGTGTGTGCTGTTTCGCGTTTGCCCTCTCCCCGGAAGAGCCAGGCTGCTGCTGCCGGTGCTTCCTCCTTCCGTCAAGTTCACGGCTACTCACGGTCATTCACCCGCTTGCGCCTTGTATATACCTACGTGGAGCGCCGCGGGCGGTAGGGGAGCCCTGCATACTACTTTTTTTGCGCCTCGCTTTGCTTTAATTTTTTTGTTGTTCCTTTTGTGCGTTGTTGATTCGCTTCGAGTCGTCCTTCCCGTCTCTCCTTCGCTTGCGGTTCGCCTATTCCGTCGTTTTTTCGGCGGCGGAGGCGACCCCCCCTCGCCCCCCTCGTCTATTCAGTCAGTGCGGTGCGGCCAGCGGGGGGAACGCTGCCGGCAAACACTTCCTTGTTTGATGCATCGCTCGCTTCACGCGGGCTGTTGTTCGATTGTCGGCGACGGAAGAACGGCTTCCCGGTTTGTCGTGCCGGTCTGTTCGTCTGTCTTGGCTTAGAACAATGTGCGCGAGCTGACTCGGTGCGCTGGCGGGGATAGAGGATGCTCTCTTATTCCACGCAGGAACGGAGCTGACTGGTGTTTTGCTCCGCAGAATGACCTTGACGTCGTTTTGGTTGTCCGTACTGTTTGCGGCAAATTAGTTGCGTTTTGATGCGCTGATAGTCTAATTTGCTGTATGGATGATGCCTTTACAGCTTAGAATTAGCCTTGCCTGAAATGGGGCGACTTACCTCTCCCATACAAAACGGCAATTGTGCCCCTTCAGCACCACTGCTAACCTGAGGTCTTTCGAGTGCATTAAAGACCGTTCCCGCACCTGCGTTTGGCTACAACTGACTCAAACAAAATGGCTATTTAAGCCTCTGCTAATGACTTACGACCAGCTGAGCAGCAGCGCATCCGGTCGTAAGCGTCGCAAAGGCTTAAAAACCGGTCTCGTCTCAGTCGGTCCTTCTAGGTTATAAGTTTGAGAACGGGTCTTTAGTCGCATACTTATGGTATCCGGCAGAGAAATTTAAAGTTGATATAACTTAAGATTAAAATAAAACAAAAATCGAAGAGGAAACCTAACTGGTATTTAAGTTAAAGCAAGATAATTTTGCAATGCAGCACTATATTTGTCATCAAGACAACTAAAACGATGACTTTAAATATCCCCCGTGTGAGACGTAAGCAATGTGCAGCTTCTCTTCTTTGTATTTAATAAATGACCATTTTATGCGCTAGTTACCAGCTCCATTCACTGGGCTACGTTAAACATTGCTGCATTTGGAGATATGAGTCACGAGACATCAGTCGCGGCGTGAACAATGTCGACCAACGTGCACACGCACGCAAGCACGCCTTCAGGCAAGCACACACATCAAAGCGAAAATATTCACTATTGTTTTTTAATCTCCATGTGCATCTGGTGAAACAGCGAATGAAGGACCAAGCTGACTATAGAGGCTTGCCGACAAACAAGTTAGTTTTAATAATTTGTTTGCGTGACGCCGCTATTCCGCAATTTTCCCGGTATGATGAACTACCGAATGAATAGATTGTTTCCCTCACGCGCAAGGGCTATTGACTTACACGACGAAATATAAAAGCAACCCGAGCTCACCGACCACACTGTGTCGGTCAACTAGTTCAACGGCTATGGGCATCAACGAAACAATAGCTCTTATAACGAAACTCGCAAGGAAAGAAAGGAAATCTTGTGGAATGAGTTATTTGACCTCTTTGGGAATCTTACGCATTATGACGTTCAGGAACCTTTAAGCAAAGCGTCCCACGCGCCCAGAGTTATCCTATCTCTCGTGTACCTTTTCTGTTATCGTGAGTGCCGAGTAAACAGCGATAACAGAGTTTGCGCACGAGTATTTACCGCGATTGCTTCCGTGTTTCGTTTGCTGTGTTTGCTTGTTTAGCTTTCTTGCTTACGTTTTTGTTTCTGTTCTTCGTTGTTTTCTTTTGCGACCTGTAATCAGTTGGCAGCTCGGAAAAACTTACGGCCGTCAGGTCGACTTCGCTCCCTTTTACACACCTGACCTTCTCTCGAAGGAAATGCGTTGCGCATCGTTTATGAGCATCTTAAAAAGAAATCGCCGGACATTAAAGACAGGCGTATGCACATACTTACGTATACCTTGTACAGCGTCGCGATGCCAGATTACTGGAGTGAAACATTGGAATGATTGATGTTAGCTCCCTTTCCTCCCAGCGAGATTGAAACCGCTCCATTTTATGTGAGTTGATACTACGGAAACGCCTAAAAACCTGCTTGGAATTTTTTTTTTTAACTATCTAAACTATAGAGAAAAGCATTCTCTATCCGCAGTGGTTTTGCAAGTAATAGAACATAAATATTCGCTTAACGTGTTGGTCACGGAGAAGCATTCTCATATTATGTTTGCGTTCATTGCAAGAAAAACGTGAAATGAAACTTCTGATGTTTAGCTTGAATTTTCGAGAGTTCATAAGAAGGATCAGTTTGCTGATAAACTGCGTCGGCTGTCTCCAGTAGAGCTTCCTTGCTTGTCTCTCTAAGTCGCCGAAGGGCACACCCCAAATTATATATCTACACGGTTAAAAATATTTAATTTATCGTACCCTCCACATTAGTGCCAAAAACAAGCAGTTATTTCTAGTGCTGAAAACGCGCTCAAGGTGCATGTTGAAAAATCATGAAAGTATTTTTATTCAAAACTGTGCCTCTAGTCGTTAGAGCAGTTTTAGCTTATTTTCCCACGTGATCAGTACGCCCGAAAATGTTAAAACTGGTTCAGCAAGTATTTATCTGTGTTTTTTTACTCATTCTAGAATATGAATAAATAAATAAGTAAGATGTAGTGGGAAAATGAACAATCAAAGATTCAGAAACAGAAATATAATTGAACTGAACTTATTTTGTAACTTGATAGTATAAGTTAATATATTTTATGAGAAAATAAGTGTTTGTAATGCAGTGTATGGTACTTCATTGAAATAACTCTGCCGAGACATAAGAGATAAAGACAAACCTATGTGGTCTTAAAATTGCTTCTTGTGTGTCTGTGTGTGTGTCTGGAGCGAAAGTCTGTGCACCTCACGGCTATTTGCTACGCCAAGATATTGTACAAGCGAACTTTCCGAATTTCGTTTTAGACATTGGGAAACTACATTCTTGGACCCGAAAGTCAAGCCGCCACTAAAAGCTCGTCTATACGCCAAAGTTCAGGGCAGACAACAGAATTGGTAACTTCTCTTGTCTGACTAGCGGAAGCTCGCGCTCCACCGCGACCCAGAAAATGCCCTCCCGTTGCGCTGCATCGCGTTCGCAGCGCGCAACGTTGGAGCGTAAACACACCTCAACTGGTCGAGCCGATCGCTGCAGGTCGGTCGGTCGTCGTAAGAGACGGTTAGGGCGCTATTTCATCATCACTCCGGTCAACTCCACACCTTCGTCCCCATCATTCGAAACAGGATCTTTTATCCCCCCCGTGTCTTTTTCGCTTATTCTTTTTTCTTTTCTTTTTATGTACGGCAGTTTTTACGTTTTAGAGGTGATATTTACCCAGGGTTATCTTTATATACGTAGGCGATCCTTCCATCCTGCAGCCCACTCAACCTCCGCGCTTTTCTTTTCTTCTTCTATTTTCAAGGGGATGGAAGAAGAGGAGCGAATGGCAGCAGGCAAGGGAAGAGGAAAGGTGAGTTTCTAAAGCGAACAGAAAACTTGCGGGGCCAGTTTTGTCGGGAAGTTTTTCGTGTCCGCCGCCGTGCGCACTCGCCGGCGTCTTCTACAACAGGCTGCTGCTGCCCACCGAGAGCCGAGCGCGGCGCATCTCTGATGTCTACAAGCGTGGAAGGGAAGGACGCTCCGTGTTCTTTTGGACGACGCGGAAGCGATTTGCTTCAGCTATCGCGGAAGCCTCGCTTGGTGGGAGCTGCTGCTGACCAGTTCTGTCCCCTCCCCCCTCCCGCCCTCCTCCCATTTGGCTATTTCTTAATATTTCCGAGCCGGCGTTGTTTCTCTTTGGCCCTCTGGCAGCACTAAGATTGACCCCCCCCCCCCCCCTCCCCTTTCCCCCAACGGCTTTCGAAGGCCGCCTGTCTCTGTCCTCAGGTCAATTCCGGCGTATGACGACCCATGGGACAGTTTTGGGGCTTCGTTTCGAATGGCCGGTCGCTTGTGCACACCGCTGCGAGCTGTTTGCAAGTTTTACTTTCAAACTTTAGAACAAAACTAGCCAGATGACTCCTTAAAATTCGTGGTTCCTCATTTTCCCGAGACTCTGTGACCGTTCGGTATGTTTGGCCAGCTACTGACTAGATCTTACGTGCCCCACTGATGTACTCGATGTGCGTTCACCTGTCTCCTCACCTGCAAGACGACTAAATTGCCTTTACCGTTCCCCCCCCCCCCCCCCCCCCCAAAAAAAAAGTAAATAAAATAAAGGATTTTTTTTTTCCGAGCAACAACATCCTTTAGGTGTGCCAATCGGACTATTTTTTATCTTACAACCGTTTAGTTTTGTGACTTCCTCAACGGCCGAATTTCGTTAAAAGATGTTCTGGCTACAAAGCTGACAAACTATGGCAACGTTTATCACGTAACTCGCCCCCCGCACTCTAAATCTAGAAAGAAAAAGGGGGCGACCCCCTTCTTCTCTCTACTAAACACAAATTTAGATTGTCTAAAGTGCCTTCGCAGTTGATACCCCCCCAAGGACCGCAAATTGATAATTTAACTGCTAGAAATCCAAAAGCGATGAAGCCGTTAATACATGAAAAAGACTCTCTTATGCATGTACACAAGAGTGGTTGTACACTTAGGCCCACGCATCTTCTGTGCTTTTGATAGTATCAACAAGAAATTCTTTTGATTATGTTTTTTTTAAATTCAGTTTGCTCTGATTTTCTTACGTTTTCTACGATGTGTCAGATCATTGTGGTTTAAGGTTACTTGCTGATGTTTTCTCCGGAAACCCTTGCATGCGTATCGTTCTTTGGGTCTAAGCACTTCAATTAACTAAATATTATGTCAACAATTCTAATTATATATTCGCTAGAGTTGCCTGGCGTAGCGCAGTAGCGATTATGTCTCGACGCGTTACTATCGTTTATATTGTTTCAGTCATTTAACTTAATATTTATGATCCGACCTTACTCATATGTCGCCAAAACAATAAGCTTCGCGTATAGAAGGAACGAATAAAAAGAAGAAAAAACAAAAGCAGTAGATTTCGCCCAGTACGCTGATGGAACAATTCCAACCTTACCCTTTGAGAATTTAGTACGCGATAGTGTTCGTCTTTTATGGCGTCGTAATAACTTGAGTGGAACCTACTTCAGTGATTCTTTATGGGCTAAACGAAGGCTCTAACAGCACCAAAAAAAGTATTACCAAAGTTGAACAAGTGAACGGAGGAAGTAATGAGCGAGATTTCAATCTGAAATTGTGAGCCTGCTCGGCCAAAGGTTTATTACTAATTAAATAGACAGTTGGTGCTCTGACTTGCGTTGGGAACGGAACATTTGCAAGCATAGAGAAGAAAAATAGCCTCGATTTCGAGCGACGAGGGGCAGTCAAAAAAGAGTTGCAAGTCTCACGGCAGAGCGGAAAACATTCTGAGAGGTCCGCCGAACACGATTTGGAGGAGCAGGTGCATCCCGAACTAAGGGGTCGCACCGAGACTGTTCAACCTGGGCGGGCTGGGCAAAGGCGCCGTCACACCCAATACGGAAAATTAAACTTGCTCAACGTGGCTTCATATTTTCTTAATTTTAGCGACTGTTTTTTTTTTTTTTTTTTCACTTACCTTTTCTTTTTTTCGCTGACGCATTTAATTGTATCTTCGCTCGCAAACTCCCATTTGTGAAGAATGACCTTACGCAAGATTTTCAGAAGTTAGCTTCGAAAACTTGACGGCGTGTTCGTGCAATGTTCGCACGTTAGTATGGTTTGCTGTGTTCATATTTTATGTAAACACGCCACTCAGCGCGAACAAGTGATTGCCAGTTTTATTTTGTTCACAACTAAAAGGTTTGTCTCGGGGCTACACGTACACAGGAATGTGCTTATGTCGAGCAGGAATCAAGACAGAAAACGTTTGGTGTACGCTACTGACTTTCATTTGTAAAATACAAAAAAATTGCCAATGTCGTATTCCTTATAATTTTGAGTTTAGTATGACACTGTTATGGACACAATATTCAATCAAATAGGTCTTATCTTTGCGTTTAAAACCGTCATCTTCCTCCTTTTTTTACAATACTTTATCCGGAAATATCGCACAGTAAACATCAAGTCATTTATCACTCACAGGCAGCGAAAAAAATTCGCATAAAATTATCCATCGGCCTGTTCACCTGCCTTCACAAGTAATTTCATTTTCTCGATTTCTTTCTTTTTTTTTTTTTTTTTTTTTTGTGGCCTCTGTTTTTTTTTTTTTTTCAGAGGAAAGATTGACGTCTGTTGGGCGTCAACTTTTTTTTTACGTCAACTTTTTTTCTTCGTTTTTTTTTTTAATCTTCGAACGGAAATCTTTATTGTACTTTAACGGCGGGATGTTTCTCTTTTCTTAAAAAAAGAAAAAAAAAAAAAAAGAGGTAAACACGAAACCTGGACCTTGCGAGCGCCTAACGCAATCTAACCACCCCGACTCATATACCTCGCACAGGAAACCCGCCGAACCGCGGCGACTGCGGACGACGGATCTGCATGACGTTATTGCCAGTCCACCCCCACCGCAGCCCCGGATCGCCTTTGCGAGCGCCCGCCGCCGCCGCCTCCAGCAGCCGGTTCTCGTCCAACACGCACGCTCCACAACACCGAAAGAAGGGCGAGAAGCTGTCAACAAACAAGTTTATAAAAGGGGGAGGGAGCCTGGCAAAGGAAATCAATCTGTTTCCTTTGTGGGGCTGTTTACGCATATATTTGAGAGCTGGGGGAGAAAAAAATAAAAGATTGCGAAGTTGATGGTGAAGCATGCACCCCTCAACAAATTGTCCCTTCGCAGTCGCTCTTATTTTCCACGCTTTCTTTTTCTATCTTCTCGATTGGTTCTCTCCTCGTGCGTGTGTATATGCGGAAGGAGAAGTTGGTCGTGAAGCCGACTTGACGGATGATTAAATTTTGTCTTCCTCCGCAGGATGCGACGTCTATCAGCTTCGCCGTGCGCCAAGCTGTACTCCTGTATACCGCACCCACTATATACTGCTGCCGTTTATGCGGTCGCGCTTATGGCACGAAGACCAAAACCGCTATCTCGCGGGCCTCGACGCGCATCGAAATATATGGAACTCGACGTGTTGCGGTGTCTGTACGTACGCGGCGTTTGTGAGGGAACCGAGAAGAATTACAACGCTCCGCTGCTGCTGCTGCTGCTACTGCTGCTCCCGCTATATACGACGAAGACGACGCACCGGAGAAAATATATAGCCATCGAGGTTCGGCCGGCGGAAAACCTCCTATTGGAAAGAAGAAAACGAATATATAGAGAATCTCCGCGGGGCGACCGGGTGGCAGCCAAAATTCTCCGATACAAACATAATGATAACGGTGGTAGCCGCAAGCAAGGCGATGCGGTGCGATTCTCTCCGGTGCGAGGTATAGTGTGGGCACGGCGTCACATCTTGACAGCTGGGTGGCGTGACCGGGCTTGCGGCTGCTGCTGCTGCTTCGATGACGCCAGACTGGAGAAGGCGCTTTTATATTGTCCCTGCTCCTAGTCACCTCTGTTTCCTTCTCTCCGCCGCCCCATCACTTCTCGCATCTGCGGCCGTTGTCGGTTCTTTTTTGGCGGCATCCAGGTTCGCTGGCAGACTCTGTGAAGCGTCGTTCTTCGCACCGAAGCGCGGTTATTAATACGACAACAGTCGACAATTTAGTTTATATTTGTTCCTGTCTCGGCGCAGGTCTATTGAAAACGGTCCTTTCCTTGACTTGACTTTCTGGTTGTTTATTAAAGCGTTTTAAATTAGGTGTCTCTATTTTTTTATTTTATTTTTTTTATGTGACGGCGGCGGAGGGTGGCTCCGAAAACAGGCCCAAGTAGGGAAGGTGGAAACGGAAGAAAGCCTCGAGGCTTGTCCGAGTTGCGGCGGGCTGTATATACGGTCATGTTACTATATTTACGTTGTGTGTGCTTGGTTTGGCACGCGGTTGTGTCGAAAGCACAATCTGGTGGAAAGTTGCGGCTTTGGTTGTTATATATCTATGATACGTCAGGATCTGGGGTTTCTTGGAGCTGAGGATCGAAGCGCAGGGGATGGCGAAACTCTCATCGGTAAATCGAAAGGCCTTCCTTTTATATATGTGTGTGTTTGTGTGTGCGTGTCTGTGTGTGTCCTTTACGTCTCAACTTTAATCGAACTGATGTTTCATTAGCTGGCTAAATATTTCTTTGGTTTATTTGTCTTCAGAGACGCAGAATTTAATACTGTAATAAGAACAAATGTATAGTATTAGCGGTGGCTAATACTATACATACGGGCTTCTTATTATATTCGAAACTGTCAAAAATTATGAAAAATGTAGAATATAGGTTTATTTTTTGATCTTTGAAAAAATAAAGGAGGGTATATAGAAGCTGTATAATAGACAGAAAATCATCTATATTAATAAACAGCTAAAAACGCGGAGGTTGACATGATCTAAGCATTAACTGTCACTCCGCAATCGATAAGACTGCCAGCTTATATTAGTACGCGGAAGAACGAATCACCGAGCCAGATGCGGTAACATAACACGTCACAGGGCCTTCGTTTTTTAAGCAGTCGCTGACCACAACGGTAATCCCATTTATCGCAATATGATTCCAAACAATTTATTACATAAACTGGCGCATATTATCTCTGGCGGTTGGAACATCAGTGAAACAAATTATACGATTGCGAGAGGATGCTATACTTTTCCTTACAGGAAACATTTTTAAGTTTATCACGATCCAGTCATTGATATGTCCCAGTCATATATATTGTTGTAACCTCTCGTTCTAAACTTTCTCGGAGCTTTCATAAAACCAGTCCCTCCTATACTCACCCAGAGTCAAGTGAGGGAGCGCTCCATCATCCCTCATACATGATAAATAGCCACTCCCCCCCCCCCCCCCTCCAACCGCCAAAAAGATCCCGCAATATACCTCTCATCAAACGATATCTCCGTTGAGCAACCTTATCTTCATGACCGCTGCCTAACGACGCGAGGCTTCCCGGACGATCCGTCTATAAAAGCAAGGAGGGCGGACGGTTATGCGGAAGGGAATTAAGCTCCCAGGTGGTCAAGCACAACGAAACGCCGTCTACATAAAATTCATCGCACATGAAACACGGCGCCGAGACCACCACATCGCATCTGCACCCTACCCGAACCATCGGACGCTGCAGTTCTAAAAATAAGGTGCCGACGCACATTACTCATGAAAACCAGCCCCCCCCCCCCCCCCCTTTTTCCTTCTATATCCCCGTCGCCCTTAAAGCCGCCCTATCCTAAACGCGCGCCATCTATCCACAACCGGCGCACTTTTAATTCTCGGCACATAGATTGCTAATGACGTTAATGAACGATCAGTTCTTCCGGTGAGATCAGCCACCTCCCCCCACCCCTTATAGATCGTATTCCGTTCGCCCCTAAGCTGACAGTGTAGTGGAAGCAAGGTGCCCGCTGGACCAGCCTTACACCTTTCGCCACGTGGTCACGCGCCCGCCCCCACTCACGCAAAGGCAGTGGGGGGTGAGCTGGGTCAGGTGATGAAAGGGAGGCGGTTGATCGGTCCGGCGAATGCGTAGCTCTTCCACCGCATTGTCAGCCCAGGAGTGAAAGGATGGAGCACACGCAACGAGCCCTGGTACAAAATCTTTCCCTCAGCAGAGCATTGAGCGGAAGGATCAGCTCACAGCAAGAAGGCGAGGCACGTGCGCTCGTATTTGTAGACACGTTACGCGTGTACGCTTTAGCGAGAGCAGCAGCAAACGAGAAAACCTGCTCTCGTCAAGGCGTAGCACGTTGCAGAGGCCTGTAAGTACCATGCGCCGACCGGATGAGTGCATTTTGGAAATCCACGCCCTCCCTTTGCCCGTTATGGAGCTGAAGTATAGTGCCTGTTTGTTTCTGAATGCGGCGTATGCAAACTTTTTTCGTGTGCGTGTCTCAGCTGCCATGGGAAAGCCGACCAAATCGCTACTTGATGTTGCTCCGCGGGGTTGGGTCTGTTTATATACAGCCGCTAGAGTTGCAATGCAAACCGGTATCTCTGTGTTTTAGTACGCAACTCGTTTGAGTTAAAAGCGAGGAGAGCGGTCCAAGACGGCGCGTCGTTACAATGTTTAAAGAGCTCGCCTTACTTTTTATAGCACCAAGGTTTTCCCAACTGATACCGCGCGTTCACTCGCTAAATAAAGAATTTTGTGTCGATGTTGTTCCGGGTCCACAAAGAAACTTGTCGGTTTTGTTTTGGAGAAAAATACAGGTAGCTGTTTTGCATGATGACTAAATGAAAAGCCCTGGGGACGTGGGAATATATGTTTCGAATTGCGCATCTGGGGTACATCACAAATGGGGTATCATTTATGCGCAATATGCGTATGAAATAAAAAAGATATGGCTTATTAGAGTCACGGTGATAGGTCAAGAGTAAAGTGGAAGCTCCGTCTCTTCTTTCGAAATTAGCAGAGCGAACGTTGAAGAGGAGGTGACGCTGTAGAGAAAGTAACATAGTCAAAAGCGCTTACTTTAGTACAAATTGTAGTTTATTTATATGACGCAGTGTAAATCCAGGCAGGGTTCCTATGTTTTTAGAAGAAGAAAAGAACTGTTTATACTCCTTTTTTATGTTACAGTGAGTAGGCGATTAAAGAAAACAATGTGGAAAGCTAAATAATTCAACAGGGGAAGTAAACGTAATTATATTCACACCCGATAGGCTATGTATGCTATTTGTTCTTATTCTAGTTTTTCTACATTAAAAATAGCGGATTTCTTTTTAATTAGTAACTCCGTGTCCAGTAACTTGTGTGCGCAATAATACTAGCTTATATTCTTTTTCAAATATATATCTAATAGTGCACCATATAGACATCGGTATAGCAGCACTCCTTACACTGATTATTTAGTGGCTAGAATATGTCATAATATTTCCATAACTGAAGAGGTGCTGCCATCGCAACCCCTTCAGCCGTCTTATAGGGCAAAAAGTGATAGAGCCAATTAATTATGCCGAGATTAAGCAGAAAAAGTTGCCTACAAAGCCAACTCTTTTTTTTTTAACTTGCTGGACAATGTTTGCAATTAATTACACGTCACAGAATGCGAGTTGAATAAATTGAATAACCTCTTGAATTTTTGTGTCTTAATGATTTTGGGAAATTAATTACGTTCGGGACCGCTATTCTAGTTTCTCGTTAAATAAATGATAATGGATTGACCCAAGTCCATCGCTTTCCGGCACTCCGTCTTTCTTGTTGGACTCCTTTTCTGTTTGTCTAGTCTAGAAAAAGGTCATGTTCGTTCGTTAGATCTAAAAGGAACACGCCGTCTACGCTTCAGCGCTTCAGTTGATTGCGGAGCTGATGAGACAGTTCGAAGCTCGAGGACAATAGACTCTACCTTTAGCTGTCTGTTGTATTAAAAAGCCCGACTTCATTCCTTCTATTTAAGCCTTTTCTTCTATTTAGTGTTTTTTTTCTTTTTTTTTTTTTTGCTGTTAAATCCGTTTTCATCTTGAGTTAAAGACTTCAAAGATCGAACAAGCGCCAGGTTCTTTTTTCAATTGTAATCATTCATTCTAGACGCGTAGCCCGATGACTAATTGCCTCTCTATAGACACCATATTGTAGAGTACCGACGCCCTTTTATTTATATTGGATGTCTCATTCAGTACTATACTCTGTTCATCCCTACGTTGACAGATTGAGCTATGAGCTCGCCGCACCAATCAGCCGCCTGCCTTTAGTCCCCTGGTCTCACCGTGTGCATATGGGTGGGAGCGTGATCACGTGGCAAACGATAGACTTTTTTGACTTGTCCAACAAATGCGAAGCTTCCACCGCATTGTCAGCTTAGGTGTGAACCGAGTGGAGCAGTATTTCTCTCCACAAATTGTGACAAGCTAAAAAAGGGATTGTATTAAAATTATCTTTCGAAAAGGTGTAACGTAAGGCTCAGCATGAAGAGCCCTGTTTTCCTTGTCGAGGGAAAGGCAATTGAAACTAGATGGGGG